>NC_047506.1:2646407-2861825 GCF_902827115.2 Pseudochaenichthys georgianus | reverse complement strand
GCCTAGACTACTGCAACTCCCTCCTGGCTGGTCTACCTGCATGTGCCATCCGACTCTGCAGCTCATCCAGAATGCAGCGGCTCGCCTGGTCTTCAACCTTCCTAAATTCTCCCACACCACTCCGCTCCTCCGCTCCCTCCACTGGCTTCCGGTAACTGCTAGAATCCACTTAAAGACACTGGTACCTGCATACCATGCTGCAAATGGATCTGGCCCTTCCTACATCCAGGACATGGTTAAACCGTACACCCCAGCACGTGCTCTACGCTCTGCATCAGCCAAACGGCTCGCTGCACCCTCACTGCGAAGGGGACCCAAGTTCCCATCAGCAGAAACACGTGGGTTTGCTATCCTGGCTCCAAGATGGTGGAATGAGCTCCCATTGACATCAGGACAGCAGAAAGCTTACACACCTTCCGGCGCAGACTGAAAACTCATCTCTTTCGACTCCACTTCGAGCGATAGAATTACTAACAAACAACTGCTAACAAAGCACTTATATAGTAATAAAGGACTGGCTTATCTAAAGCCAGTTGAGTAGCACTTGAAATGCTTGGCTCTATGAAACCTGATATACTTTATGATTCTGTTTTCTTTAAGTTTGTGTCTTCTTGGTCGAACGCACTTATTGTAAGTCGCTTTGGATTAAAGCGTCAGCTAAATGCAATGTAATGTAATGTGCATCTTAAAAGTGTTTAATTTTAGATAAATAAAATAAAATAAAGTGTAGCAGCAGCTTGAGTTTCCCTTTTTCTTTGTTAACCGTTTCACATCATGACTTAACTGTTTCAGACGATTATAGAACAATATCAGTCTTTACACATCATAACAATTTAACAGTTTTAAAGTTTCTCTTTCTTTCCCTCTTATATCACAGTCCCTCACTCACTTTTTTTTAATTTCAGTGTGAGAATTGAGCTAGAGCTTGTTCTGCCAGGAGTTTGTAAATCTGGGCTGAAATGGTGTCAGAGCCATTCTCATACACATGCAGGTGCTCATTGGTTAGCCTGGGTTAGCTCATTGGTTAGCCTGGGTTAGCTCATTGGTTAGCCTGGGTTAGCTCATTGGTTAGCCTGGGTTAGCTCATTGGTTAGCCTGGGTTAGCTCATTGGTTAGCCTCGGTTAGCTCATTGGTTAGCCTCGGTTAGCTCATTGGTTAGCCTCGGTTAGCTCATTGGTTAGCCTCGGTTAGCTCATTGGTTAGCCTCGGTTAGCTCATTGGTTAGCCTCGGTTAGCTCATTGGTTAGCCTCGGTTTAGCTCATTGGTTAGCCTCGGTTAGCTCATTGGTTAGCCTCGGTTAGCTCAGTGGTTAGCCTCGGTTTAGCTCATTGGTTAGCCTCGGTTAGCTCATTGGTTAGCCTCGGTTAGCTCATTGGTTAGCCTCGGTTAGCCTGCCCTGGAACCATATTTAGTTTTAATTTTGATCCTGGTGGACTGATCATATCGGGCTCTGAGACTGCTTATTTGTTGTGACCTCAGTTCTGACTTGAGAGGGAATGTTTGGTCAAACACTTTGTGTTTTGTCTCATATTGGGCGTGTTGGCACTTTTAATGAGCGCCACGGTCTCTGAATGAGACACACTGGCTCTGTGCTCCCAGTGGGCAGGATGAACACGAATGAGTCCCCTCAGGGTTCAAAGCTCTGTTCTCACTTTCCTCTTTCCTCTTCTTGGAGAGCGCCATGTGTCATTATGTGTCTCTCCCTGTCTGCCGCTAACACGCCTGTTCACTCTCCTCTCCGCTTCTCTCCCTGTATCGCTAACTCTTCTCTTCACTCACTCTCCTCTCCGCTTCTCTCTGCCGCACTCTCATCTCTTCTTCTGTGTTTCTCTCCCTGTATCGCTCACTCGTCTCTTTCGCCCCCTGTCGGCGGCGGTTAAATAGAATCGCCCCGTCAAAATTGAAATCCCCAATCAATGTAATGATTATAGGTCGGGTCCGTATAGGTCGGGCGTCTGGGTCCGGACCGCGGTCTGCCCCTGCTATAAAGGAACTACAGCCGAGTCCAGCAGCACGACTTCAACGTCACGCCAACTTAAGATCCATATTCAAAACTACAGATTCTAAATGGTACAAGTTGAAGCGTTTGTTTGAACAGTCTGCAGGAGGCAGGGACTTGCTTTCAAAACAGAACAGAAACTAACTCAGAGGAGTATTGACGTGTTCGGCGTAATGACGTACAACGGCCTCGACAACTTCTGTAGTCCTATTCAGCCACTTGTTAATAACCATCGTTTTTCAGACACGTAAACTCTTCAGAAATCCCCAGTGGGGTCTCTGCTGATGGATTTAATGTTGTAGAACAAAACGTGATCCGTCTCTTAAATGTGTCTCAACCACAGACCTTAGTTCCAGATATTCTCCTAAACCGAATGGAGAGATCCCATTGGCTCTGAGACGAGGGAACAGGAAGTGGTGAAATGCTAACTCACTTCCGGGTTTTAGGACTCGTCACTGTCTGTTAGAGGGTCTTGAGCATGTTAAATGTCTGTTTCCTTGTACCCTGTCTTATCTATTTGTCCTTGTTGATGCTGCACATGGAGCTGCTGTGATGCAGGAAACACTGCAGACCTGATCTGACACTAAAGTATTATCATATCCTATGGTATTACAGTGTAGTGAGTGCATGGGGGGTCCCTCACCAGCTCGTTGGCGTGCTTGGACCAGGCCAGGTTGCAGACCTGAGAGCTGGTGTCCATGCACTGCAGCGGCTGGGAGGTCAGCGTGTTCCAGAAGCGGATGCAGCGGTCGGCGGTGCCCCCCCCGGAGGCCAGCAGCCCGTGCTGGTGGGGCGACCAGGCGATGGCCTTCACTGCAGCCAGGTGGTCCGTGTAGGTCTGCACCGGGCTCAGGGACGAGTGGTTCCACACCAGCAGCTGAGTTAACACAACACAAATAAAGCTTTATTTATACAGCACCTTCATAAACGGACTGCAGCGCTTCACATACAAACAGACAAGTAGGGATCCACGGATTTTAAAAAGTCCGCCGATGTCGATACCGATGTTTTACTGTATGAACTGTAATAGTAGCATTATCAATCAAAGTGTATTTATAGAGCCCAATATCACACATTTTACATTTGTCTCAGTGGGCTTTACAGTTTGTAGAGAATATTGAAAACGACACCCTCTGTCCTTAGACCCTCTGTCCTTAGACCAGTGGTTCCCAAACGGTGTGCCGCGGCACACTGGTGTGCCGTGAGTCAAGTCCGTGGTGTGCAGTGGGATTTTGTGACAACCATACGTTATTATTGCAATATACAACTACACAAAAATAATTATTTTTTAATTTACTATATCAGTACTTTGTAGGTTTATATGTACGTAATCTGCGCGACTTGCGCGTCCACATCTCCACGTGCAGTGCTGCATACACATGGATGAGTCAGCGATAACTCTCGAGGGGTGGAGGTATGCCCATTATTTTGAGTTCATCCGAAGAATAGACAGGAATGTGACGGTGAGGTGCAAACTGTGTCCAGGCCAGAAGCTGTTATCCACTGCTGTAAACACCACGTCAAACCTCAACAAGCACCTGCAAAGAAAACATGCTAAGGTGGAGCTACCGCACACGCTATTTGTTGTTTGTTTATATCACAGTCTGTTCTTCTTCTCTGTCTTCCGGTTGTTGCCTGTTTTGAATGACGAATACACACTACCGCCGCCTGCTGGTAAGGAGAGTTATTGCCACTCACGCATGCGCAGTTCGTACGTGCTCGGCTGAAGTCTTTGCGGTGTCTGGTTCCAGTGCAACACATGGCCAACACGCAGGAGAACACGCCGACGCAACAGCGTGAGCAGAGATAGACTGCGCAAAATATACAGATAGCAGGAGACAGAGGACAGCCACGGTCAGATAGGAAAACATTCAGGATCTGGATTAGTTTTACGCGATAATGGAAACTGAACTAAAGAGAACATTTGAAACTTTAGCAGTCTGCGTGATCTGCCTGCAGGGAGGGGCGGGCCGGCCCTGCGAGTAAAGTAACGAGTAAAGTAACGAGTTACTTTATGTAGAGAGTAACGAAGTAGTGTAATATATTACTTTTTTAAAGTAATATGTAATATATTACTTTTTTTTAGTAACGACCCCATCTCTGCTGAAATGTTACATTTATAATTTGTAGTTCAGGACCATGGACAATGCAGCTTCCTTGCATTTACAGTTATCTGTGCTTGAATTTCCTTTGTCTCATTTTTAATGTTGTGACCTGTCTGGTTTAAATGAGTGTGTTGCTGCTTTGATGAAGCCTAATTTGATAACGTTTCAAATTAATTTCTGAAATATTTCGTTAATAAATATTTCATGAGTAATATAGTTGTCTTTGTCACATTTTATTTGGCATTAGTAAATAATTATGCACATTTACAGATATTTTACATGATATGAGTGATAACACGTGCTATAAGGGCTATTTTGCACAATAGGTGTGCCTTGAGATTTTTACTTGTCCTTTGGTGTGCCTTGGGCACAAAAAGTTTGGGAACCACTGCCTTAGACCCTCTGTCCTTAGACCCTCTGTCCTTAGACCCTCTGTCCTTAGACCCTCTGTCCTTAGACCCTCACATCGTACAAGGAAACACTTCCAGAGAAAACCCACAGTTTAAAGGGAACATGGAGAAACCTCAGGGAGAGCAACAGAGGAGGGATCCCTCTCCCAGGACGGACAGACGTGCAATAGATGCCGTGTGTAAATTGAAAAGATAATACATTTGCAACATAGGTAGTCCAAATGTTTGGAAATGCATCTGTCTGTACTAAGAAGATGAATCCACGAGGATGCCGACAATCCTGTGGGAGCCATCAGGGCGAGCATAATGCAGACTAGGGCAGCCTATCCCTTTACGGGAGAGAGGGTATGGCGCCTGCATGTGTAGAGTGAGCGAAAGAGAAGATTCAAGGCTCAATTGTCGTGTGCACAGTAGCTACAGTGAAGATATGGCAATGAAAAAGTTAGGTCACAGGCTCCTCCAGCAGTGCAACATGAATACAGGACATAAAACAAATAAAAACAGATCAAATAGTGCAAGGGAATGTTTTGAGATGTGCAAAAATGTAAATACAAATTAAATAGAATTAGTGCAAGAAGAGTCTATAAGAAGTTGAGAAATCGTGGTTTCTGGAAGTTGATGGAAAGTTAAGCAGCAAGATTACAAAGCCATCTCTTTTATTTCTTGGTAGGTTGTTAGTGTAGTAAATAAAAGCCAATACACTAAGATGGAGATTAAGAACAACAACTGGGCTTTAAATAGAATATTATTTTGTCTTGTTTTATTTAAGTCCAGTGTTTATTGATCTCTTTTTGTTTTGCTCACGAAGAGGGTTTTTGTATTTTCATGTTTTATTATGAAGCACATTTGTGTTAACTTCAGTGTCGGTTGGTTTTTTCTGAATCAGAAGACTTTATTTGTCCCGGGCAAAATTGGGTTTTGTGACGGAGGCTCCAGGAACTTTAGAGCAAGTTAAAGTATAAAACAGAACAAAATCATTGATGTAAACACAAGAAGTTATAGTAAAAAAATCCAAGAAGTTAGAGCAAACATTTAAACACAAGAACTTATAGTTTTCAAACTTCCAGAAGACCTGAGGTCTTCGCCAACGCCGAGCTCTTTGAAGTCGAGGCTAAAAACACTGCTTACCCAGAAGCCTTTTAACTTCTTTTAGCACCTACCGTATTTATAATGTTGTTTTTAAACTATTCTGCATCTCTTGTATGCTTTCCATGTTTTTCCATTATGTTTATTTATCGTGTTCCTTTCTGTTGTCTTAGTATTAAGTGTTACTGATGATGTAAAGCACTCTAAAATGCCTCTGTGTCTGAAAATGTATAAAATAAACGTATCTTACCTTATAGTAAAAATGTCCTACAATATAAAACATACATTACAGTTTTCATTAGTAAATAGTTGAGTGGACGGTACCTTGTTGTCGTTGCCCCCCGATGCGAGCAGCTGATGGTCGGTGCTCCACTTTAAGCCGCACACTTCCTGTCTGTGACCCTGCAGACGGCGCTCTGACTGCAGGGGGGGGGTCCGCATGTCTCTCTGCAGGATCATACGGTCACGGCTTCCCGAAGACAACTGGTCTGCGTTCCAGGCTAACGCTCCTGCACACAGAGGGAAAGCTGCATTAACGAAGGCCCCGCATGACCTTTGACCCCAGAAACATCTTCACACCTCTACTTCTTGACCCCTGCCACCTTAAATCTGAGGCAAGATGTGAGTTTTGTTCAGGAAGGTTCCTGAACGCCCCCGAAGTGTCAGCCATGATTAGAGCTGGTCTGATTCTCTAGGTGATAGGAAAGGAGCTTCAATGCTTCCTTTATTATCTCCTTTAGGACACACTTGACAATCCTTTTGCGAAGGGAAAGGACATAATGCTGTCCCACAATTCTTTCTGCAACATTTAAAGTCAGGCAACAGTCGGTGGTTCACAGAAACAACTGATCGTGACAGAGGATTGTGAATCATGTGTTACGCTTAGGGTTGGGAACCGAAACTGGGTTCCAGACGAGAACCGATAAGAAAATGCCTTTGTACCCATACGACATTTTGGTTCTGCGTAACGGTTCCTAAACGTGGTAGACCCTGTATTCCACCGGGCCCGTCTGAACCGCGGTGACCCGGTAACTGTGGCAAGTTCATAGCTCAGTTAAAATAAAGTACAGCTTTTGTATTGCATGTATATTTTTTATTTGTAAAAATGTCAGTTAAAGCTTAAAAGAATAAAGATATTTTTGTTATCTAAACGTTTGACCTCTTTCTTTTACAATTTTGGAATCGAAACGGGGAATCGATAAGAACCGGAATCGATAAGCAGAACCGGAATCGATAAGCAGAACCGGAATCGATTCATTTCAAACGATCATCCCTAGTTACGCTGCTTATTGATCATTTCACAACTGGGCTGTGTTCAAGTCCCAGCAAGACCAAGTGCTACCGAGGTGTCCCTGAGCAAGGCACCGTTCCCCACACTGCTCCCCGGGCGCCGTTCAAAATGGCTGCACACTGCTCCCAACACTAGGATGGGTCAAATGCAGAGAAACAATTTCCCCACGAGGGATTAATAAAAGTCCATCTTATCTTATCTTAACTTGTGTTTTAAACTTTGTGCTAATTTGAGATGAATAAAGTATATCTAATCTTATAAAGTAAAAACAAAGACTCTCACTCACCGACTCTCGCCGTGTGTCCTTCCAGGGCGAAGAGTTTCTTCCCAGCGCCGGCGTCCCAGATCTGAACGAAGCCTTTGTGAGTGCCCACCGCCACCAGGTTCCCCTGAAACAGGAAAATACACGAAGTCATGTGACCGTGCTGAAGTTCCTTTACGGCTCAACGTTAGCCGCCTTTAGCTTAGCGGTTCCTTTACAGCCTACCGTTAGCTTTTCACTTCAGAAATCATAAAGTGGTGTTAATAGTATACGTGCAGATTATCCGGCTGAATTAAACGTGTAAGAATCATAAACGATAATTTTTCTGCAATAATCCAAACCACATGGAGAAATCCCATTAACTAGGGAGATGCTGCCTTCAGGCTCCAACACAGAAATACGACATCACAGCACCACTATATACAATTCATTCATTTACTCACCCTCTCGGACCAGCCAACGGACGTGACCGAGTCTCCCTCCACCGACAGATCACACAACCGTGTTACCTGAAGAAAAGACATATCAACCAGTGATTCACTTATTCATGCTGTCAATGACACACACACACACACACACACACACCCACACACACACACACACACACACACACACACACACACACACACACACACACACACACACACACACAGCACCTGGCTGGTGCAGGCGCTCCACAGGTACACGCAGGTCCCCAGCCCCACGCTGAGCACGTTCAGAGACGACCAGTCCACCAGGTTCAGGTAGAAGTCGTCCTGCAGCTCCGGAGCGTCCAGGACTTTAAACGGGATCTTTGAGATCTTTCGAGTTGGCTTCCTCGGCGAACGCAGCAGCTTCTGACTTCAGCGGGAGACCAGAGCGACATACGTGAGGCCAACATGTAAATGTGCAGGTTATTTTGACGATGCACAGATTGCTATTTCCTAGGGCAATGTTTGTATCTTTCCAAGAACTGTAATCGATGCGGCACACACACACACAAAATGCAGTTCTCTCAGTTCACGGAGAATACGATACGATAATATCTTATTATCAGAAACAGCACGAAGTGGTTCTGGCCCCGCAGCAGCTGCAACCTCATTGGTCCATTGTTAGATTCTTTGTGTGCAGATCGACTATAACATATCTAAACAACTCAAACGTGTGCTTTACCTTTTGTTGCTGACAGGCGATAGGGAGTAGGGGGAGATGTTGGTGCTGTCGTCCGGTGAAGACCTCTTGGTGTTTAGTGAATACTACACACACACACACACACACACACACACACACACACACACACACACACACACACACACACACACACACACACACACACACACACACACACACACACACACACACACACACACACACACACACACACACACACACACACACACACACACACACACACACACACACACACACACACACACACACACACACACACACACACACACACACCATTATTTCTCGGCACACACACTGAATAGTAACATTCTTCTATTTGATCATGCTTTTTTAAAGGACTCCAGAAAGCATTTTGTACGGTATGTTTATATTCTTTGATCACATAATAATAAGGAGGATGTCCCTACATTAAAGAGACTTCTCTTCTCGGGGGTTGACGGCTGCAGTCGCCTGTCTTCGGTCTGAGGGTCCTGGATCTTCTCTATTCCCGCCCCCAGCAGCTCGTTCTTCAGCAGAGCAGAGTAGGCCAGCCCGTCTGCTGCACCGCACCATAACACACACACACACGCGCACACACACATATGAAACACACACACACACACACACACACATATATGAAACACAAGAACACAAACACTGTGTGCACATAAGGTAGAAATAGACTTTAGTTAGAAATATATAACTCGTCACCGGCTTGAGTTTCAATACTCGGTACACATGTATTTATCATCCTTGCAAGGATGGAAGTAGTCATCACATACAGAGCTGCATGGGACAAATAGTTCCCTGAATAGTGTCCTTCACATGCCTTAAATACAAGAGAGGGTGTTATTCAGTCACAAGATACATGTATATACCGGTTCAAAGCAGTATTCAATGTTTAGTTCAGATTAGCTCCACCTCAGAAATGAGCATGCTTGTCATACGTCTCTCTCCATAGAGGCTGAAGCATCATGTTAATCACATAGCTATCACATGCCTCAAACAGTCCGGATGCTCTTCTAGGCAATCAGACAGACAGCTACAGCTGGGATGCCTTTGTTGAGTACAGTATTTTCCCAACAACTTTCATTTACCTTTGATGTTGTCTGAGGACGCATCCTTTGTTTTTCTGTTCTGAGTCGGTGACTTCTCATTTTCCTAAGAGTCACAAAGATACCGTCGTTAATGTGAGTAAAAACTCAAAAGTTCTCCATCATGCAGGTAGCCACACACACACACACACACACACACACACACACACACACACACACACACACACACACACACACACACACACACACACACACACACACACACACACACACACACACACACACACACACACACACACACACACACACACACACACACACACACACACACACACACACACACACACACACACACACACACACACACACACACACACACACACACACACACACACACACACACACACACACACACACACACACACACACACACCTTTCCGAGAGCCGTTCAAAAGAATAGTTTTTTTTGGCTTTGATTATTTATTGACCCTGCTTTAAATGATATTTCGGCTTTATCATTGCCTAGGTTTTTGTTGAAGTGCATCCAAATGCTGCTGCGTTTTCACGTTTGCAAATGTTTTCACATTCTACCTGTACCACTTCGTTCGTACCAAAGAGCCGTTCAGAAGAATCGGATCGTTTGAGAACGTAACATCACGACTGCTTACATTGATTCTGTGGAAGTTGATGTTCCAGTTGGCCCCCGCTCTGGTGGGAATGAATCTGTCTCCCAGTTTGCTGGGTGAAGACAACGGGGAGCCGCTGGGAGTCCGGCTGGGCAGACTCTGGGCCAGTTTCTGCAACAACAACAAATAAATGCGTTCATCTTTGAATGAATTAAGTACGTTCGGTCACTTTTCTGATCTCATTTATAATATAATCTTAAAACACCGAGAGTTAAATTAACAATGACTTCATTAAGGAAGACAGAAGAAAACTTAAGGACTCACAACGGGGCTCAGGTTGTCGTTTTGAATGTTGATTTGTCGGAGGAGGCGATGTTCATAATCTGGATCCATGTTCACCACAATGTAAAAGCCCAGGCACCCGGCTGGGTGGCTCGAGACCTGCAGAACACACACATGAACAGTTTAGGAGACACTTCAGGTTAGAAATGTAAGTTTAAGCTATTTTTTCTTTAAAAGGGCATCCAAAATAAACGCCTGAGATTTGAGTTTCTAACTGTGTCTATTTGTCTGTGCATATTAGTCCTACATTCACCAAAAGTTAAAATTAGATAATGCCACACATAAAACACAGACTAAATGAATTGTCTGAATGCAAGTAATTAACTGGGAAAATATGTATTAATATCAGTTATAGTTGTTTACCTTTAGTGGTTTGCATAATGCAGTTTACATATTACATGTTAGACGCTTTTATCCAAAGCGACTTCCATACTCAGTACTGTGGGCAATCCCCACAGGAGCACTTTGGGGTGAAGTGTCTCAGGGACACAACGACATGCTGACTGTAGTGGGGTTTGAACCTGTGCTCCCCTGATACGAACACCAACGCACTACTCCACTGCCTCCCTTATATATCTGATAACAAATAGAAATCTCTACTTCAGTAGCACTAAAACCATCCAGTTTAATTCCTGTATATATATATCGTGAAGCTTTTTACAGAGGGGTTTGATCATTTATTAATAAAAGCCCAATAAATATCACAATGTAATTCTACAAATAAGACAAGTTGGATTTTCTTCATAGCTGTGCCAGTATTTTCATACAAAGAGATGTCTTCAGTAAGACCATTTGACTCTCAACAAAAAGTCCCAAAATCAAACTAGCATTTCGAAATTAAAACCTTGTTTATAGTGGGTTTTTTTTAACAGGAGGGTAATTCATGCAAAGTTAGAATGTTTTGAAGCCAGAAGCCTGAAAACACTGATATAAACCTGTAAAACCAGAGCAAAAAATAGCAATTCTATCTACATATTTACAGTAGAAAGGACAGGAGCCACAAGAATACCTAATATAACATGTTATTGATAATTCAGCACAATATTACAGTAGCAGAAAACATATATGGAATAAACCATAAAGTAAGAACAGATTAACACAACAATCCGTCACCATTACGGCACGATTTACAGCTATCTTTAATCCAGGTTAAAGCAACATATTATATATTTCTGAGCCTTGTCTCTGAGCTAAATGTCATCAAACTGTCTCTTTATTATAATGTTTGTAATAATAAGAGAAAGCTAGGCTAACATAACTAGCATTAGCTTATGTAGCTAGGGGCTAATCTAGACATATTTGTAATAAAAACATACGTACAGCAGCGAGCCCGTGCCCAGAAACCAACACCGCCAAACAAGAGCAACAATCCGGGAGATTTCCGAAGATAAAGAGGAACAAATGTGAAGTTATTCACTCTCAGATGTGACATGTAATTCACTTTAGCTCAGGTGGAAATCACACAATGCATTGTGGGAGTTGTGACGTGACGTAGGAGCTTCAAATCAAAACAAGGAAATGCGGCGCAGGAGTTTTTCCGTTTTCCCCTCCAACTTTCTAATTACATTAATTCAAAACTGAGGGCATTATTAACAGAAAACAGAAAAGAAAACAGAAAATATATAAGTTGTTTTAATTGCACATTTTCTCGAAGGCAGAAAACCGTCTTGAAAAGCTTTGTTTTATTTTCATTTTTCAGAACTAACCAGAGGTGGGAGAAGTACTCAGATCTTGTGCTTGAGTAAAAGTAGAAGTACTCAGATCTTGTAGGCCTACTTGAGTAAAGGTAGAAGTACCAGAGTGTAGGAATAATGTTACTCAAGTAAAAGTACAAAAGTATTATCATCAAAATACTTAAAGTAGCGGCAGTAAAAGTAGTCAAATGTGCAGTTTGGTCCATTTCAGAATAATATATCATACGTTTTATAATGATTGATCATGAAAGTGTTCTCAAAGCTGGTAAAGATGCAGCTAGTTTGAATGGCTTTGTAGACTGCAGGGTGGCTTGTGAATTTACTCCAGGTGGAACTAAAGTCTGATTTAACACTTGATTATATTTCACATCATTCATCCATCTGTGAAGTAAGTATTTGGTATTAAATACATGTAGCAGAGTCAAAGTACACAATTTACCTCTGAATTGTAGTGGTGTAGAAGTACACAGTAGCATACAATGAAAATACTCAAGTAAAGTACAAGTACCTCAAAATAGTACTTTAGCACAGTACTCGGTTACTTTACACCACTGGAACTTATTACACTAAAGTATTGGAAGTATTTCACAACAAAGAGTGCAGTACAATCCTAAACATGTTTTAAGCAGTCTTACATTAAAGGATTTGATATCTTCATGTAACATCTTGTAAGTCTCTGACGTAAATCAAACTGTGTACAAGTGAATAAACTGCTCCAATATCTAATATATATATTGGCATCTGTTTTATTGTGTGTGAGTTGGTTGTAATGAACAATTATGAAACATAGAGGGCGTACTGGTTCTATTTTAGAACTGCAGACCCGATACAGGAGAGCACCGCTGGGGGTCCTGACCTCTGGTTGGGAGGGTTATTTTAAGGATGTATTCTGTTATCATTACTTGTGACCTTAGAAAGAAGAAACCAAGGAGGATCAGAAATCATTTTATTGATGGAAAACCTGCCTTTCATGAAGCACATTCAGGCAGTAGCCTATAGTGAAACAAATGAATGTGGGGCACACACAAGAGCCATGCGCAAAAGTAATGACACAATTTGCAATGAAAAACACAACAACAACAAAATGTCTGAGCAAAAATGTCAGATTGCATTTAATCTGTGAACAAGAGCATGGGTAACATTGAATATTTTTGTCTTAAATTCAGTACTTTGGCATATCGTTTTTTCAGATGGTCTCAAAGAGATTGCAATGTATGCTGAAAGGAATGCAGTATAAATGTTAAAGAAGGAAAGCAGAGTCAGGAAAAAGTGAGGAAGTCATAGGAAAAGGGAAACACTAGGAAAGAGATTACGCAAGAGAAAAGTGAGGGAGGAAGAGGGGGAGACAGAGGGAGTAAGAGTGGAGAGGAGGAGGAGGAGGGATGGCTGCTCATCAGAGGTAATGATGTAGAAAATCCCCCAATTAGAGCGTTTTCCTGTGTTGCAGGATGAGTTCAGAGCGAGGCTCTCTGACAGGCCGGGGATTAGCAGGCGGGCCGAGCCGAGCCTGAGCAGAAAGTACCGGGCTGGCTCCGCTCAGCTGGGGCTCACAGCCAGGGGTAGGCATGCGTTTAGCCAGGGCTCAAAGACAAGCATGGGAAAAAGGGCAGCATCAGATCAACGTGCAGGAAAACTGGAGGAGAGAGTTCTTCTTTACTCTGCAAACATCTCAAATGTTTTCTATTAAAAGGCAAGATTCAAGGCTTTTATTGTCACGTGTACATAGCTACACGGTAGATATATCAATGAAATCGTAAAGGTCCCATGTCATGCTTTTCTGGTTATCACCCGTCCCCTTGTGTTATGAAGGTTTTTCTGCATGTAAACGGTCTGCAGAGTCACAAACCCTCAAAGTGCACCCTGCATTAGGAACCATGAATTAATGCTTTGACGAGTCTGCAGACAGACGGCAGGCGAGAAACCTTTTAAAATGCGTGTTTTCTGAATAGAGATCGGATCGATCAGGCTAAGCCAGTGGTTCTCAAACTTTTTCTGTCAGGCCCCCCCCTTTGGAGAAAAACAAAAGTCGGGCCCCCCCAACACAAATAGTCAGGCTCAGTGGCGGCGCCAGAGATTTCTTTTGGGGGTGCTGTAGCTTGACGTTTCATAGAGGGTGCTCAAACATTTAGGGTTTCCCATTAATGTACCGGGCGCTACAGAGGAATGTTCTACTGCAACACTCCCCACGCACACACACAACGTACCTGCAACTGTTACAATGAAGGCTTGATATCAGCTCACGGCATATAGGTGTAAGCAGGGGTCAAGTGCTATTTTTACAGGTGGTGTCCTCACATAAGGGGGTCGGGGGGCAAGCTCGTCCGGGAAGATTTATTTTTAAATATTGAAGTTAAAAGCATCAATCTGGTGCACGTTGAGAGCAACATGAAGAGATCTATGGATACCTCTCTCAACACCCATTTGAAACAGAACTGTAAACAGATTTACTTTTCCTTTATGGATATTTTACAAATCACCCTTTTAAACTTTATTCTTGTTTTACTGTCATATAGTATTTCATAGCTGTTTTTCATTTATTCTCTTATTTTTTTATAACTATAATGATCATATAAACGTGTTCCTCGGAAATAATTGTTTACATTAATGTCGACCAAAACGTTTGAGACCCACTGAGATAACACTGAGAGAGTCCTTTAGCTCGCTGAGCCTCTCAGTCTGACAGGAGAGGACTCTCCTCCACTTTGTTGTTGAAAAAACTCCTTATATCCGTTAGCGTAGCTCGCTAGCACCAGAAGCTAACAACAACTATCTCCGGTACCGGTGCGCTCTCGCTCGCGCACACAAAATGGCTCGGACCACACACACAGAGCCGAGCTTTAATGAAACACAGAGACCCAGACGTAATAGTACTGTATCATATTATTTTCTAATCAATAATTTTTCAAATTATGATTTATTTTTTATATAACCATTTTTCCTCCTGGTCTCTCGCGCCCCCCCTGGCATGTCTCTGGGGGGGCGCGCCCCCCACTTTGAGAACCACTGCTGTAGCTAGCGAGTAAAACTCTAACACAGAAAAGACCTGTCTATGCTGCCCCAGAACGCCTCGTTGGGGATTTCTCTTTTTCATTTTCTTCCGGGAACCAAGTGACGTAACGACGACCCCATGGACCAATTGGACCAATCCACAGAGCCGTCATGTTACGTCCGCGGAGCCGTTACTTCCTCACACACACACACACACACACACACACACACACACACACACACACACACACACACACACACACACACACACACACACACACACACACACACACACACACACACACACACACACACACACACACACACACACACACACACACACACACACACACACACACACACACACACACACACACACACACACACACACACACCACACACACACACACACACACACACACACACACACACACTCAATCTTTTCTCAGCTGCAGCTGTCTCCTCCCTGAGACGGCGGGACGCGGCGAGGCTGGGAGTTTGTGTGTGAATTTCTCAAAAGATGAACATTTTTTTGTTCAAAGCTTTCTTATATTTTGACAGTTGGAGGAAATAACCTCAAATGTTCTCTGAAGTGAGCCATAGAGGATTGTTGCTGTCAGATATCACTTTTTTAACATGTGACCCTAATCCTCTTCTGTTGAGCCATATATGATTTTTGCTGACCCAGACTTCTGGAAAATGTTACTTTGTTCTAAAACCATCTTTTTTTTTGACAGTGGGAGAAAAGACAGTCCTCAAATGTAATACAGCTGCTGATTCTACCTGATAAATCCATGAATTCATCAACAACTTTTTTCTTATGCTCTTACATTAAACATCTCAACGCTGTAACCTATTCAAATCTCGTAATGTGTTATTTTTGTTGTCCATATCTAACACAGTGTCTCAGCTCCTTGTTTCTTCCGGTTGTTTCCACATTACATTCCAAACATAACCTAATCCAACGTGGACATCTGGGTGTTGCTGAAAATCAATCTGTGCACATGCTGCTCGATGCCAAACATCAACACATCACTTGATCCTGAGTGTAGCGGAGGAAAGACACAGACTTTAATCCTCGCACAATACATCTGAACATCAATCTGTCTCTGCACACAACGACCAAGCGAAAGCAATTAAAACCTGTCATAAGTAGTGCTGCAGATAGCTGTAACAACCTTTTTAAAGTGGACGCAAGCACTAACATTTCCATATTCATACATTTGGGGCCATTAAGAAATTACAATGTGAGCTAACTACGATTTAGTTATTGCATGTGGAAGTTAGTTTGTTCTCTGCTACCCTGATAGGCTTGAGATTTGCTTGCGGTTTGACTTACTTTTAGGAATACTTCACCCCAAAAAAGTCACTGGACGTGTGCTGTTCCTCGTGGTAGCTATTTTGTTAAATTGAGTGGTCATAATAAATATCTTTCCTTATATCGTGTCCTTACCATGTTTTTTGTTATGGCCAAGAGCCAGGCCATGACAGTTGCCATGACAGTTTGATGAGGATATGTTGAACAAAAAATCCTAAAAATGCATTATTAATTAAAATGAGTTGGAGCTGCTTTTAGAGAGATTATGCTTTTGGGGATTTCCATTTCCTGCAGTGTGTTATATATATGTTTTTGTGCATGTAAATGGAATGTTTCATCATGTTTTCTCAGCTCAACAAGTTGTATTGTAATGGTTTTGGGTGGTGACGACAAATTATAATGTTTAAAAAGCAAATGTGTATTTTTTTCAAATGTAATAGTAAGTTAACAGTATGTACATCTTTTTCCATAGTCTTCATAACAATATGAATCTTATGATTTAAAGGTTGAACCAGATTCAATACGGTATATTAGAGTTCAAAGTGGATGGCTGTGCAGATTTAAAAGACGTAGTGTTATACAGAAATGTGAGTTATATGCAGAAAGATGAGCAGGTATAACAAGAACAATATTTGCTCACATGATTAATTAATTGTGACTAAATGACAAACAGGAAGGCGTGTGATTACGAGGGAAGCCCTAACTCCTCTCACAGTGTCTATTAACAACCACAGAGTCCCAAATCACTAATTGATTAATTGTGCAGTCTATTATTTGGCCCCTGCAGCCCGCTGGATCTGAAGGGGCCCCGGCTGGAGTTAACAGTCTTATTGGAGAGACGCGTTCCTCTCCACGGACAATAAGGTTAAATAGCGGAATTAATTGGGTTTGATTAAGAAAGCTTTTCAATGGGACACAGCTTTTTTCGCATGACATAATTGGAGGTCAGTTAAAGGGGGTGGTGGTGGTGGTAATGGGAGGGGGGGGGGGATTTGCCTGTTGGCGCCACTGTTGTGAGGGTGTGTCTGTCTGTGGAGATGGGGGTGTGCTTCCTTCACACTTAGTAGAACTATGTTGTGTGTCCGATGTGGTACATTTCTATAGGCTCACCCAGCATAAAACACACAGTGAAGTTCACTGGAGGCCCTGTGTGTGAGTATGAGTGTGTGTGTGTGTGTGTGTGTGTGTGTGTGTGTGTGTGTGTGTGTGTGTGTGTGCGTGCGTGTGTGTGTGTGGGATTATTATCACTACACTTGTCAGCATTAAAGAGGCCGAGCTGCTGTTAGCTGCATGCTTATTAGCACTGCAGAGGACATGCTATTGTACGGAATATCGATCTAGAGCCCATAGGATAACATAGGATAAGAATAAAGTAAACCTCCAAATTACTGAGTCAATATAACATGTATTATCTCTTCGATTTACACACGGCATCTATTGCACGTCTGTCCGTCCTGGGAGAGGGATCCCTCCTCTGTTGCTCTCCCTGAGGTTTCTCCCATGTTCCCTTAAACTGTGGGTTTTCTCTGGAAGTGTTTCCTTGTACGATGTGAGGGTCTAAGGACAGAGGGTCTAAGGACAGAGGGTCTAAGGACAGAGGGTGTCGTTTTTCTCATACTGATATTCTGAACAATCTGTGCTGTTGTATTTGCTGTAAAGTGTCTCTACTGTAGGCTATTTTTATTATATGTACAGCACTTTGGCTCGACCAAAAATCGTTTATAAATGTGCTATATAAATAAAACTTAATTGATTTGATTTGAATATCACCAAATCATTGTATTAATACGTTATGCTGTTAGAAATGGATGTTGGTCAAGCTCCCACACTTTTTATAAATGAACTGCATGTATATGCAAACAGCAAAATGTATCCACCCTGTCATGGACAAAATTCAAAGAGTAAATACTTTGTAATTACATAGTGATTATAAAATGTATATTTTTAGAAAGCTATAGTCCCTTTCTCAAAAATATATTTCAGTTAATGGAAAAAGCATTTGGATAATAATGAAATTATGGCAAACTATTTGTACCATGTCCACCCTGTCATGGAAGGCTTGCTGACAGGGTGGACATGGTACAAATAGTTTGCCATAATTTCATTATTATCCAAATACCTTTTCCATTAACTGAAATATATTGTTGAGAAAGGGACTATAGCTTTCTGAAAATGTACATTTTATATTATTTATGGAAGGCTTGCTGTATTTAATGAGCACATGGTGGATCTTCAGTTACCAACATGATTCAGTTAGCAAGGTGACTGTGTACTGTTTAACAAATATATTTCAAATTTCTGAAAGGTTTTTATATTAATTGACATTTCACTATGACAGAGTGGACATGTTAACCTCTTAAGCCCCACGGACCCGAGCTCGGGTCCGTAAATGCTATGTAGCAACAGTGCTATATCTGAAGTGTCATTCATGAAACTATTAATATTCCATACCCATCTGACCGGAGTAAACTTGGCTAACTGACGATACGAAAAAGAAAAAAAGTTGTTCGAAAAAGAAGTCTCACAAGAAGCCTCTAAATGAGCCCATGGCAAAAACGGGGCAATTGCTATTTCTGCTCATAACTCACAAAAACGATCATTTATAATTCATACTTTCTACACAAACAACACATATTCTGAAAGCTGAGATTCCACAGATTCCATGGGTATACACCCCATCACTACAGGCATAACATTAACCGAGCTAGCAGCCAGAACATAGCAAGTAAACAATATCAGTTTTCAAATCCATGACAATAATTAGGTCTTACCTTGGCTGTTTTGTGATCAAAAGTTGTGTTCAAAGGAATACAAACGCTACTCAAGGTTAATCCAATGTCTCTTGTCACTTTAAAATGATTACTGATAATCAATCCTTTCATTCACGGCAGAAGAGTAGGTCCAACGATTAACAGTCCGTGGCTTCAGCTGCGGGAGATGCAGTTTACGAATAGCTCCCCCTCCGCAGGCGTAACGTATTTACGTATTTTGAAACTGCCACTCGATTCGATTGGCTCTAACGATTCAAAAAAGGTGTCAATCACCCAAATCAAACAATGGGTTCCAGAGATCTTACGTAAGTATAAATAAAGGCAGTATAGCTGGTTTACGCACACGCCCACTCTTTTTACGCAGCATATAGCATAGCATAGCATAGCATTGCATAGCATAGCATGGCATGTCCCGCAGCGACAGGAGAGCAGAGAACGGCAGATCGATCAGCGAAACAGCAGGATTTGTTTTCTTGGTCTTCATTGTAACAATGGCAGCCAGAAAAAAGACTTTTTTGTCCGTCGAGGAGGCATTGCACATCGTATTTCAGGACTCTCCGTGATCTCGTGACACATACAGGGGACAGTAATGACTCTGATTATGAACCTCCATCACCGGAAAGGTATGTAATCTCTCTGTTTGTATCTATTACTTATTTATTTGGTGTAAGAGTATTCATCTGTTTTTATCTTTTTGTTATTCATTTGGTGTAAGAGTGTATTCATCTATAGTAATTTCACACACGTGACAATAACACGACGGCATCCATCTTGTGATATAATGTTCTTTCACACACTCAACAACAAACAAAGAAGATGGATGCCGTTTCTTGTTCTTGTTGTTGAAATAAACAAGACATATACACGGTATTACATTTCATTTAGCTGACGCTTTTATCCAAAGCGACTTACAATTATTACTTATATTATATATGTATACACACATGCATACATAATATGTATATATATATACACAATATACATATATAAATATATGGCAGACGGAATATTATTAAATATTGAAAATATTATATGAACCCCGTCTCACATAATTTACACAGTATACATTTTGAGTGATATAATGTTATTTCACACACTCAAAATTGATGTTCTGCTGTTGTTGTAGAGAAATTATTTCTGATTTGAGTTACATTTTTGAAAGTACAAGCCAGAGAATTAATCTATTGTTTTTTCCACATTTGTTTTCACAGTGAGGAAGGCGATGATGATATGGCTTCTGGATGCCCGAGTATTATGGGGAAGATGCCACCAAGGTCAGGAGGTGCTCTGATGCTGGCAACAGAAGGGTGAAGACACCTGTGTACTGCAGGAAGTGTCAGGTCCCTCTGTGCTTCACTACCAAAAATAACTGTTACAGGGCATGGCATGACTTACTGGAGTAATACTGTAACATTCAGGGTTTGTATAAAGTTGTTTTTTTACCCAAAAAAGTATTGTTGTATAGTGTGTTGCTAATTTTTTTAAATAAATCTGCTCCAGTTGGAGTCAAATGTTTCCTAAGTTTCCTAATTGTTATTGTGCAAGTAACATGCATCTCATGCAAAGAGGGAACTTCCCACACACACCACACACACACACACACACACACACACACACACACACACACACACACACACACACACACACACACACACACACACACACACACACACACACACACACACACACACACACACACACACACACACACACACACACACACACACACTTAATTTTTTTATTTTTTTACAATAATTTTTTTATTTTTATGGAATGAATACCTATAGTGATAATTAAATGTTATACAATGATTTTTACAGTCTGGTACCTGAAAAAGGTTAAGCTTGACAACATCCAACTACACACATAATATGATTACAATTTCGAAATAAAATTACTTTGCAACTAGCCAATGTCTCAGCCTCCATCGAGGAAAGACACAATGGTGGTAGTGATGTCACTGAAAACATCAGAGGGTTTTTTATGGGGCAGTTACCCCTTAATGACAGGGTGGACAGCAAATGTCAGGGACACATGAAAAATGTTCAATATTATTATGAAAATAGAATAAACATGATCAAAATGACTCGTTTTATCAAATACTCAAATACTCACTCGTGTAATAAATAATAAAACAAAATCATTTTCTTTTAAATGTTCATTTCACCACTTATTACACACACGGTAGTTAGCAGAGTAGTGTGTGGGACATGCCAAAATCACGTACATCCAATGAAAAAATAAGGTATAAAATGAAGGAAACACATTTCAAGAGACTCATCATTGTACTGATATGTGTGTAAATGTTTGGCCTTTTATAATAAGACCTCAGAGTTTCATTATTCTGCTACATTTTCATGATAACTGAGTGATTCTGATGGGGACACCAAAGTTACCTTATAGTGATATTGACCCTACTATAACAAATACTCCATATCAATTACGAGGTCTACAGTGTTAACATGTAGAAAAGTTGAATTAACCGGTCAGCTAGCAAACATTATCTATCTATCTATCTATCTATCTATCTATCTATCTATCTATCTATCCATCTATCCATCTATCCATCCATCCATCTATCTATCTATCTATCTATCCATCTATCCATCCATCCATCTATCCATCTATCTATCTATCTATCCATCCATCCATCCATCCATCCATCCATCCATCCATCCATCCATCCATCCATCCATCCATCCATCCAAGCTAGCTTACGTTAGCAACCCATATAACAAGCTATCACCAAACTGGTGGCTCTCCTTTTTACAATTAGAAGTGTTATTTAACATATGGTTAACGTTGAAGTGTGGTCACGTGTCTACCGTTCAGGCAGTGAGAGTAATTATTAAAACATTGTTGACTTGTTGTGATTATCTTAAGCCAACCGGCTGCTTTTTTCTCGCTTTTCCCCAGCACCAGTTTCGCAAAACATCTACCTAAATTCTGAAATATGCATTATTTGGATGAACTGATCAAATATTGGTCATCTAAATGGTTAGTTTATCGCCTGAATACGTGTTATAACTTAATAACGGTTTATTAAAAAGCTTTAAAGCTGTTTCTTTGGCAAGTAAAGGTTGATAAAGTTAGCGACGCTATGCAACGAGCTAGCAATTACGCTCTAATCGGAAGTACCAATTAAAGCAGACGAAGCATAAGGTATATATCGTGCATTATACATATACACAGTAAGAGAAATAAAAGATGAAAATATAAGAACAAATATTGAATGGATTGATATTAAAGTAACCCAAAAGTAATGGCACATTTTCAGGTGACATTACTGTTATATTTTAAGACTCAGACTATTACATGTTATACAGGTGAATAGTAATTGTAATGGATTACATTTTTAAAGTTCCCCTCCCATTTAAACTCAGTATCTGATCACTTCATGTCGTGCAATAAACAACTTGTCTCCTGCTCTCCATATGGCCGTGTGCTGCCCTCCATCTGTCCAGGAAAGTGATTCTCACGCCGGAGGACAGATATCACGGCGGCACCGGTCCCTCTGTAACATGTGCTGCAGCGACCAGCCCCGAAGGGCAATTAGTGAGCGGGGCTCTTCGGTCCGAGGCCCCCCCGGGAAGCCCTGATTGATTGGAGTCTCATCTTCCTAACAGCCTGGCACCCTGCCACCAAAACCAGGGAACAGCAGAAAAAAACCAGGGGAGAAAGAGCTCTTATATGACAGAGAGAGAGGGAGACAGGGCACAAGTGTTGGAGGAAAAGAAAGAAAAATGCCTCTGTATGTCAGATGATAACGATTAGTAATCTTGGAAATACAGAGCCGGTGTGGGAACAAGTGCACAGGTCAACATGAAAGCATTGAGAAAGAGGAGATTTCTATCAAACTATATTTATTTTTTTCAGTAGATCTTCATTCTTTCCCAGCACATCAGACAAAATCAAAACATCACTAGGACAGATATAATCTAGGAAACAGCCGTAAAAAACTAAAACTTCTAGTGCATTTTTTGTCCAGTTTCTATAACCTTTGGCTTGTTCTTGGTCCAAAAATCATTATAACATGCTAAAGAAGATTTTAATGTGCAAGGTAATCCTCTACAGTGTGAGGTCCTGGCATGTGTCCAATGGAGAGGCTAAACATCACTGACCAACAACATTTAAAAACTACACGAGAATTAAGACTAGCAGCAGATGAATACGGTTGTTTCCCTCTATGAGCAGGTTTTAAAATAGACTTGATATTGTTGTAATTGCTGCTGTAGTCAGTGTGTGTGTGCATGACTTCATATAAAGATGAAATATCACAAAGTTAGGGGGAATTTTGTATTAAAACGATATAAAAATATGTCTGAAATTGCACTTTAAGACGAAGGACTTCCTCTCCCTCTTGTTCCTGTAATGTGAGATGCTACCTGCAGACGTTAAGAAGTCTTATTACAAATAGATGTAGCTCTACTGCTCATATGACACACATTCAATTAACAGACAGGGGGAGGAAAATAATAACAACACTGTGTCACTAATGACCATAGCAGCTACGACCCATGTTCCTCCTTTGATTGAGAAAGAAAGACTAAATGGTTTCAAGGGCCTATTTAGTGCAGACCGTCCCCTCGGCCCCGTCCATCTCAGACAAAGAGGACACACTTGGATCAATTGTGCCGGACAAAGACTGAACTATGTGGGGTGACGCATCACACAGCGCTCTTTCTGCAGCCCTGCACGTACACACTGCACCAACACTGAGCTGCCAACAGGTCTTCTCCTCAAGAAGCCACTCAAGCAAAAACTGTGTTGAACCCCGCTCTGCAGCATGCGTGCATTTCCTGCTTTAAAGCATCTAATCAGAAAAACTACGATTGTGCAGGATTATTTTTTTGGTATCTTCTCAGGCATGGTCAAAAGGTGCCTCGCATCTCGGATTCTGGTTCCCACGAATATTGTACAGAAAGATTTTCCTCGTCGGCCATCTTCCTCCGGGTTGTCTAAACTGCATCATTAATCGGCAGCCGTGCTTTAATTAGGAATTTAATCAACAGATTAGTTTAACAGTCAGAGACGCTGATTTGATTTTTTAAAAGCTGCTCTCGCATTAAAGTGAGACCACACTTTCATTCACAAAGTATTCTCTGATCAGCTGACCCGTGAAAATTATGGATTAATTAGTAAAAAGAAAATGGGGGAATAAAACAGAATGTGGAATGTTTTTACCGTTAAAACGGAAAAGAGGTGAGAGCAAGAGTATAATTCCCATATTTGGGTGATTTTCATGATTCCCTGTCTATGGAGATTTCATATCATGACAATATCTGTTTGTGATTGTCGATGAAAGTATGCATTCATCCGATGGGAGGTGTGCTGATAGGAAAGGAAATGTCCTCGCTCCCAGGGTCTAAAAGTCACCAAATAAAGTTATTGCGTATATTTCCCGCAAAGGAAACACCCTTCATATTGGAAGAAGAATGTGAAAAATAACATTGTAACAAGCATAAGAGTTCACTTGTCTCCTTGAGATGAGGACAAATAGTCCAAAGAAAGTCCTTTAATCCTCAGGTTTCACAGTTCAAAGTCCTTTATGTTTTGCTTCGTGGGTATCAGATAAGTCACTGCCATATTATCCAGTATTTGACTCAATGTCCTTCACCCTTTAACCCGAAAAAAACAACCTTAATGTCTCCCTTCCTAACTTGTTAGTCACATGGGGTGCCAGGTCTTGTCCATGGACTGCAGATGCTCCTTGGCTTTCATCCTCAGAACGGCGATGCTGGAGCTGCGCTGGTCCACGTCCTCCAGAGGGTATTTATCCTGGTACTGCGCTGTGCACTGGTAAGGGGGAGGCGCCATGTTCTGCATCCCCTGACCCATGGACGGGTGAGGATGGGAGTGAGGGTGAGGAGCGGAGTTGAGGAAGCTGTGGGTCGGGTAGTTAGGCTGAAGGCCCTGAGCTGGACCCATGAAGCCCGGCATGCTGTGCACCGGCGTGGCGCTGGTCAGGGGGGAGGAGAGCCAGGGGTCCAGGGGCAGGGAGCTGCTCATGGGGCCCATGCCGCTGTGGAGCTGGGGCTGGCGGTTGAAGGAGAGCATGGGAGAGTCGTGCAGCTTCATGGTGCTGGCGTCCATTTTCTCCTGACGACGCCATTTTGCTCTGCGGTTCTGGAACCACACCTGGAGGACAAAGAACAAACTCATTAACCTTAATATAAGGAATGGAGTAAGGCAATTCGAAGTGCTTTACAAAAATGAAAGACATTAAGAGCATTACGAAGCATATTATAAAATGGCATTAGTAGTAGGGTAACTTAATAAATGTTTTACATATTTGTAAGTTACTTGATTATTTCCATTTAAAGAGGCTCTTTAGGGGTTTCCCTCTCCTCTAGTGTCTAAGGATGGTAATAGTTTGCAAAAGGCTAAAATCCCTGTGTTTCCTCCAGAGGGAATTTCGTACAAGTACCTTAAATGTGTACTTAAGGACAGCATGAGATTACTGAAAGCTCAAGGTAGTGTTTGCACCCTGTTTAAAGACTTGACCTCCTTGTCCCCACATGACGTGGAAACACACACACACACACACACACACACACACACACACACACACACACACACACACACACACACACACACACACACACACACACACACACACACACACACACACACACACACACACACACACACACACACACACACACACACACACACAAAAACACTTGCGTAACAATTAAGATCAATCTCCTCGCCTAAATAGCTGCGAGCCAAAGGTGAAAGCTTTTGTGCGTCCTTAGAGAACCTCAGCATTTGGAAACACACCAACTCTTAATGTTACCTGCAGGTACTAAGTACATTCATTCAATTACTGAGGTACAGTACTTATACCTACTTGAGTATATCTATTGTATGATTTTTTTACTTCAACTCCACTACCTCTTAATCAGTTTACTTCAGACCGTTATAAACTTCAAATAACATTTAACTTATAAAGTACAAGTGTCAGTATATTTGAAATGATTAGGTTAGCTACATTAGCTAGCCAGTTTACAACAGATCTGCAGTAATATCAGACATGTGATCACATTGTTAAAATAAGCCCATAAAAAATGTTAGGTAAGTTTCCAACAACAGAGACAGTTGTCCAACTTTATAATCCTGAACGTCACCAAGTGCTCTGGTCCCAGCTGTGTGCGTCACTTTATAGTGTCCCCTGGTTTCCGTGGAGCTTTTTGCCGCGTTTTGTATTTGCAGCATTTGTGCAGCGCTTATAGTAAACGCATGTTTCCTCAAGTTGGGGACGATGTTTCTTCATGGCATGTGTTTTGGCACTTCTGTATTTTTATATTTAATTAGTTTCTGAAGCTGCAGTGTGTTTCTCCTAATGGAAGTGTTTTTGGGCCGTTGTGGAGCACCTGTCGGCCACCTGAGCAAATTCATTCTTTCACACACAGTGACGTCACGAGCTACCCACAATGCAACGCGCGCCATATATATATATATAAATACGCCATTTTCCTGGAGGTGCAAATATCCTGGAGGTGCTAATATAAACAGCTAGCTAACGTAGCCAGGCAGAGCGCACTAGGTTTTTTTTCTGAATTAACGACCGAAGAAATCGCTGCATGTCTTCGGATTACATCTCTGGACTTGAGGGGTGTGCTTAGGTCGTTACCAGCGTAAACTAGAGCTGTGTGGGTTGTCGGATTGCCCTTACAGACAGATGCAGATGTATGGAAAAACGACAGTGGCCTTCGTCGATTTTGGCTGCATCTACGTCTAATTTCTGGAAACACCAGGTGAATACTTGTCACAATAATATTATCATGCCATTGCATATATGTGGTATTTTAGAGTTGACTAGATATTGATTAAGGCAATAGACTATGATATTCAGTACAGGAAGCTTAGCAACACCTAGACGGTGTACGGCTGCTTGCACCTCGCGTGAAATGGCGGATACCGGAAGTACGGTGTCGCACTCGGCCCAATACCCGTAAACTGGCAATAAACTTGATTCTGATTATCAAAGATCAATATTTCCCTCTGAATTGAGGTGGAGTGAAGTGGCATAAATTGATTTGTACTGAAATGAATGTACTCATCTACTCTCCACTACTGGATGCATGTGATGTGGTTCCTCTTACCTGCACTCGGACCTCGGGGAGGTTGACCTTCATGGCCAGCTCTTCGCGGCTGTAGACGTCGGGGTAATGGGATTTCTCGAAGGCTCGCTCCAGCTCGTGCAGCTGGTAGGTGGTGAAGGTGGTTCGGTTCCTCCGGTGCTTCTTCTTCGGCTGTTCGTCCATGCAGGGGTCTGGAGAATTTCCCTCGTCACTCTCCACACTCTTCCTCAGCTCACTTAGCTCTTCATCACACTTGTTGGCGAATAAGCCGGTATCTAAGCAGAGAAGAAATTAAATTTGTTAAAAGGGTGGAAATGTGAAATGAATGGGGTTTGGGAGGTTACTTTGCAAATGTTATCTGTTACAACAACTACGTATTGACATGCGGAAAAAAAGGATTCTTGAGTATCACAATATCAAAGTTATCGGATTGCTTTCTGCTACTTTTGGATTACTTCAATATCAAATGCAATGCAGATAAATCCAATAGATATCAACAAGATGTTTTTTACTGAAGTGTATCATATAAGACAACAGAACAATAGGCGCTTTCACACCGGAGTACTTTTAGTTCCGATAGTTCCTGGGATTTTGCGTTCACACCAAAAAGAGAACTTAGTTCATGAGAACTTTTACCCCCTTTTTAGTGCCTGCTAGAGAGCAGGAAAAAAAAGTTCCAATTTCTGATTGGCTGGGCGAATTGCAAACCACGCCCTGTAAAACTCGGAAAAGTTTTGACTTTGGGTGGCAGTATACGCCGTGAAGTTGTTTGCGGCCTGCCTCAGGGAACTTATTCCGGTGTGAACGCGATCGGCTCTTAGTTCCATGGGGTACTAGGTCCTGGGAACTAAGTACGGCAAAGTGTGAAAGCGGCTATTGTGAACTTAGAAAAGAAGAAACCAAGATATTTAGGATCAGAAATGTTTCAGATTGTTTTTATAGGAAAACCTGCCTTTCATTCAGCATACCCAGTAGCAGATACACTGACAATGAAACAAGTTCAAACAAGCTGAAATAAAATCTGAGCTGACAGAAAATGCTCCGTTTTAGTTGAATACACATAGTTAAGCTCACACACACTACTTTATGAACATATGGGTTCACATACTGACTTAAAAACACAACAAATAATCCAAAGAAAGTGAAAACCATAAAGCAGATTCAGGCAGGAGGCGTATCGATTATCCTACAGAACAGCACCGTTTACAGAGAAGAGATAACATCTAACACTAATCAGATTTTCTTTATGTGACTGTAAGTAAATACAGATCACTTTCTTTGCATCCTGACTACATAATGTAATCCATTATTCCCCAACCCTTGTAATAAAGAATGTAGTGCCTGTTTTTTCCAGTAGAGCAGACATTAGTTTGACATATGCAACAATGGGCTACTGTAGGTCAGTGGAGCAGGCAATCCCATGAACTTCAAGGAAGCACGAAAACATTCCTAATCAGATTTAGAAAAAGTTGTTTTCCAGCGTTGATCTTCCACAAAGATAAACCACAATGTTCCCTTTCTTTTTATGTAAACCACATCCATCACATACGATATAAGAGTTTGTAATGTTAGACAGTGGAGTAGACTTCAAATTAAGTTACACTGAAGAAAAATATAAACGCAACACTTTTGTTTTTGCTCCCATTTTTCATGAGATGAACTCAAAGATCTAAAACATTTTCTATTTACATAAAATAACCATTTCTCTCTGTGATAGTGAGCACTTCTCCTTTGCCGAGATAATCCATCCCACCTCACGGGTGTGGCATATCAAGATGCTGATTAGACAGCATGATTATTGCACAGGTGTGCCTTAGGCTGGCCACACTAAAAGGCCACTCTGAAACGTGCAGTTTTGCTTTATTGGGGGGGTCTGGGGGGGTCCGAAAACCAGGCAGTATCTGGTGTGAGGGGTAGGGGTAGGGTTAGGGTAATGTTGTGAATGGAGTGGCCTGTGTTCGTCGTCCATAACATACGCCTGCCCATACCATAACCCCACCACCACCATGGGCCACTCGATTCACAACATTACCCTAACCCTAACCCTAAAGTGTTGCGTTTATATTTTTGTTCAGTGTAATTCCCAACACTGGATTAGGATAAAAGCAGCAGCTCTAACAACATCTGATTTTGTTTACTGTTAAAAGGATTTACCTGCAACTGTCTCAGTTCATAACGCTTTAAAACAGGATTTGGTTAATCAAAATGGCTGAATAACGCCAGCTAGGAAGTAAGTAGGACTCTCTTGTGGGACGTTGTAAACGGGAAGTTACGCCATTTTCAATTTACTGTGCCATTTTTTACAGGCCTGCCGTTCATGGATTTCCTCCATAATAACTAATCAGGTACACTTGAAATTTGGCGAGCACAATGCCAAGACCTTTGTGATGTGAAGTGTCTAAAATCTCGAGTATTGATGGAACCACTTGGACTCAGCACTGTTTCAGAAAAACGCCATTCAGCTTAAAACAGGAAGTTGTAGATTCAGCGCACACTGTACAATTTGCATATGCGTAATAAGACTTAAAGATGAATAAATTAATTCCTCTCCTCCCATTCATTCATTATCCTCCATAATATGTCTGTATGTCACTTTCAACAGAAGAAAAATACACGAGACAGAGAAGAATTGAGTCTTTAACTCCATATCAAGAGATGACTGTATTAGTCTAACCAGGAAGTAATTTGATTAAACAAAGTACAAAGATGATTATCCTCCAATCAGATCAGTCTCAGACCTTATCTCAACCTTCGTCAGGTAACAAACATCGTTCAGGTAGTGTTGCATACGTTGTCAATAACAGAAAGATAGAAGTATGAGTATTAACTCTGCCATCTTTTGTGTAAAAAGTGGGTTCAAATTAGAAGGAAATAGGATTTGGGGGCGATCTGTTGCCTACGGTCACCAGTTCAATCCCAGACCTTACATTCAACATTAGTTGCATCAAGTTGCTGTGTCGTGTATTGCAAGTCAAACAAAAAATAAAATATCCAAAGTTCAGATTTTCTTTACTTTCACTTGGTAGTGTGGATAAAGGAGACATACATTGTAATCAAGGGGACCCGGTTAGTCAACACGTCTGTGGGAAACACTTCATCAGGGCTAATGATGCTAATGAGGCTAACGTCGTGTCAGAAGTCAAAGTAGTGTAGACGCTGCATTAGAATATAAAACCTTTACAAGACAAGGAAATCCCAGTTTAAGTTTAGCCTAATACAGCCAAAGAAACTAATTAGATTTATTCTAGTACAAGATCTGATTACTTCTTCCACCTCTGAATACAGCATATACATAATGTTCATTTAATAACTAGTCTCTCAATTTGGCTATGAGTTCAGCTAAGTAGCTAGCTTTGAGAGCATTCTCTACGTGGTTTTGCTCATTCAAATGACCTTTTTCTCAGTTTGGTTAACGCAGGGGAACAAAATAGTCTGTATTCTTGTTTTGAAGTGACAGGTCTTACATTTGGAGATGATATTTAAGCTAGCTTTGGACCATGAAACTGTTGGACACCATATCGGGCTACAGCAGCAACAGCTAAATGACATGTAATGTACTCTACTGTAGAATCATTAGCATCACTGTAAGATACATGTTGAGAAGTTTCCAGAACATGTCAATGCTTTAGTAAAACAACTCACGGCATAACAATCTGTTGAAATGTGTTGATGCCATAGAGAAAGAGGAGGGAGGAGGGGGGAGAGGGGGCGGCCATTGTGGTTTCTTCAACTGGCAAACGGGATATTTGGGGGTTCATTTATCCACCTCTCATTAAGCAGCCATGACAAAGGCCAGGCTCGGACAAAGGCGGAGGTCAGGTCTGGTTCAGTGACCAGCTCTTGGTCTGTCAGCCCATCAGACTGAAGGCTGCCCACTGTTTATCAGAGGCGGGGGGGGGGGAGAAGTGGCTCATTCGGGGGGAACTGGGCTGACTTCACAGGATAGTTACATACAAAAGGGTGATGTCATTTCTGTTGATGTACGTTAATCAAACAAATCGAGCGAGGGCGTGGATACGGAGACTGAGTTTGAAGCCGGAGCTGCAATGATGGGTCAGTTGACAATTATAAAAAAACCGCATGCAAAACAGTCATACAATTCAGTTTTTTACCCATACGAATATGGAGATGTTCTGCTTTTATCTGTTGTTCTTCACATGAACCTGGAAATGTTTTGGGTTTTCAACAGACAAAACTAAAAAGCTCAAGACATTACTGTGGACTTTTGGAAACTGGGATAAAAATGTCATGGACCGAACTCAGAAAGTAACTTGTGTACTAATCATTCATTCTTCAAATCAATTGCTAGTTGCAACATAAACTTGATTTGAAAAGTGTCACATTTGAGGTTTTGAAGCCATAAATTGGGGTTTATCGCATCGCCATCTTGTTTTAAATTAACCAGATGTGACACGAGAAGCTAAGTACAACAGAATGCTAAAAAATAAATTTATTTTAGGTAAACATGGTCAAATTGACTTTGATGAACTGTAAATGGTTAATTGACTGTACTTATATAGTGCTTTAGCAGCTCTATCCGACCCCTCAAAGCACTTACGAGTCATTCTCCCGTTCACACTTCATTCATACAGAGCAGCGCCACTTACAGTCATGGTTGTCCTTCTGTTTATGCCCCTTGCTCTAGGGAAGCTAACATTCACACACTGTTGGCCATTAGGAGCAACTCAGGGTTCAGTTGCTGGCCCAAGGATACATCGACATGTTGACTTTGGCTGGGATCAAACCCACAACCTTCTGGTTGACAGACGACCGCACTTCCTCGCAGCTACAGTCGCCCATCAGGGTTAAATTTGGAAGGCGAAAACACAGAGAGCACCAATACTGAACAACATCCGTCTTTAACAAGCCATACCCTGCTTTATGGTCTATTTACTCTTAATTGGACATTAGTTTACTAAATGAACACCATCCTTTAAGACCCCATTTACACGGGAGCGCATACGCAAACGGACCGAATTCGTCTTAATCAAAAAAGTCTTCCGTTCACACGCATTCGGCTCATTTAACGTGTCCGTTCACACGAGACCACTGGAAACGCTGTAGTACAAATGCCGGGCCTGTAAGTGGCGCTGTACTTCCGCACGAGACCGCTCGTAAGCGCTGCAGACACTGTAGTACATATGCCGGGCCTGTAAGTGGCGCTGTACTTCTGCCACAAAATACACCGAAAGCAGCGAAGAAGACTCCCGAGCATGGTTGCCATGGTTGCCCTTCTGTTTATGCCCCGCAGTAGATTTAGCAACATGTAGTTCATGTAGTTCTCCATGTCCACTTGTTGCTGATGGTTGTGGTAGAGGAGCTGTAGGTTTTGCACTAACATCTGTAGCATGCGGTCAGCAGCAGTAGCACTAGCAGTAGCTACTGGCCATGCTACAGCAGTGAGCAGCAGAGGCGGGGCTTCATCGTTATCAGGAAAAGATCGTATAGGGCGTTCACACGGAGCCGTTTTCCCCCCAGAGCGTTCCGTTTGCAGATCTATCCACCTTGGGACCCGTTATCGTTTGCGGGGTCCGTTTCCGCGGTTCCGTTACCGCCTCGTGTGAACGAACGGGCTATACGCGAGAGAAAAGTAGCGGATACAACCCGTTTTCGTTCTCGTGTCAACACTGCCTAATTCAATAGTCTCGAAACTAGCATTTGATGTTTACAAAAGTTAATGAGCTAATAAATCAAGCGAAAAGTAGGCTCACTTCCCCACAGACTTCTATATAATCTGACTTTGGTTGCCCTGGGAGGATGCAGCTTGAGCCTTTATTAAATCACTTGATTTTTCACGACAGTTTGTTTGGTTTCTGCCACAAAACCACCTGCCAGATCCTGCATGTGAAATCAGCTCGAGATTAAACGTGACGAATGTGATTCTGAGACCAAACGATAACCAAAACACCCGAATGAACTACTGTACGATCTAATCTGCACGCAAGAGAAGATTAGGGGAATTCCTCGAGGGGATGGGATTGTGCTCCGGGACATAAACCCCCCCCCCCCCCACACCATCTTGTCCTGTGATTTATCTCCAAATCTCTTACAGTACTGCAACAGGCTGCATGGAAACAGTGCACAGTGAAACTGCACGAGAGGAGTGATGCAAACTCCGCAGAAAAGCTACACCAATTACTTTTGGTTGTATAATAATATGATATCATAAATTTAAGCTTCAGTCTAAATCTTTTCCATCAATACTTTTGAGTTTTTTCCCTTTCCGTTAATGCGTAATTGTTTTTAGGGAAATGTCTCATAAGCTTAGAACTGCATATGCAGAACGGCCTATATCTGTATCTTACATCTACTTTAGTCAAAATACTTGAATCAACGTACTTAGTTCAGGTGGAGTTTCAACATTTGTACTTCAATGTTGATAACATTTTAAATCACGATTAATTAGTTGAGTTATATGTTTAATTATTACATCATGTCCACAGCATTTTGTCAACACTGCATAACTTTTAAAAACACCTTTTGATGACAACATTTTTTATATATTTTGGCGTGTTGATTAAATGATGGTGGATTACTACTAGCATAGTACACTTCAGTAAAAAATCATTATATTGATGTTTACTTCTATTTATTTGCATTGCATTTGACATTAAGGTAATCCTAAAGTAATGGAGAGTAATCAGGTTTCCTTAGTTTTATATTGTTGTACTCAGATAACATTACATTTCTTTACAGGTACTACATTGTACACAGACATGGGCGTCTCTTTGTCAAAAAGTGGTGGGGACACTCTTTTTCAGATAAAATAAAACTACTGCATTGACCACTAGTGCAGTAACTATACTACGCTGCTGCAAAGCAATTCTCTATACAATTATAACTCATATTAAACGTGTCTCAGGTCCAAACTGCCCCGCTCCAACACACCCAGAAAGTATGAACAGTCCTCCAACTCTACATGTACAATGCTTTGTGAACGATATGTTCAGAACATTTCATTTTCACAAATGTTCCTAATGCAAAATGGGGGGGACAACATGTGCCATTTCCAAAAGTGGTCCTGAGACATGTCCTTGGCGTCCCTAGTATAATTGACGCCTATGGAAGCAGATTACATTTTTAAAGTAACCCTCCTTGTTAGTAATCACGGTGAGGCTGCAGCGGTTTGAAAGTAAAAACCATCTTGTTGATATTTCTTTTCTTTTGTGTGTATTTGCATTAATAATCCAAAAGTAACAGAAAGTAATCAGGTTACTTTTGTGATACTCAGATTACATTAAAACCTTTTTGGAGAATACATTTGTAACCCTCCTGTTGTCACAGTGAGGCTGCACTCACCATGGTACTCCTCCGTGCCTCCGTTCCTCAGCGAGGAGAGATGCCCGCTGAAGGAGGAGTTTTCCTGGGGCCCCTGGGGCTCCCCCAGACACTCGATGTCCACTTTGTGGGTCCGCGGGGTCCCTGAAGGGCTGAGCAGGGGGTCCTGGTCCTTACTGAACCCCAGGATGACGTCGATGCTGTGGACGCGGCCCCCCACAGAGAGCCCCCCACCTTTCCCCAGATCGTGGAAGTTGCTGGGGGAGAGGCAGCTGTCGTCCACCATCATGGTGTCCAGAGAGAGATGCATCGAGCGTCCGGCCCTAAAGGAACGGGAGGGGGGTCAGGGTTTATCACTTTTGTTTAAATGTGTTATTTTGAGTTTTGTTCGTTGCCATCTTGTTTATACAGCACTTTGTGCATTCTTCTTGTAGGTGAGATCCTTTAGGGGGAGACGGGAGGCTAACAGTACATGCAACCAGTGCAGAAATACTCTTTGGAAAATAAGACTCATGCAAACTCCCAAGTAAAAGTAGTGCTGTACATTAAAAAAATAAAATTATAATTATTATGTGAATATATAACGTGTAAACATCCCTTTGATATAGCTTGGTAAATGTTTGGCTCATTTGAATGAATTTATATTTATGTAATGCTCTTATGCTTTCTCTTTGGAGAAATGTTGAAAATAAGGAAACAACATGTTTGCAATATTTAGAAAAAGGCTTTATTTTAAAACTATGAGAATACTAATTATTGTTTCCAAACTGCTGGAGAATTGTGTAAATTGAGGGTCAGAGATCACCTGCTCCCTCTGCATGACTCTGTCCATCACATTAACCTGATTATCCCGCGGGGGGGCACCGTCTGCACTGAAGAGTGTGCTGATGGACGCTAATGACACCCGTTACCTCCTAATCCACACTTTTTACTTTTTTTTTAACGAATGGTCTGCACTGCTGAGGTCAATTAGGAACGAATGTTTCATTTAAATTCACTTTTTTACACATTTCATAGGACAATAATACATTTTCTCTGATAAAAACTAACATCAAAGTCTCTATATTGGAATAAAAGAAACTTTATCATGTTATTTAACTTTACTCACATATTATTTCCTATTCATTTGACATTATATCCCTGTTTTAGTTCATGCTGTCTGTTTTAAAGTGAGACATTTCTTGGTAAATTCAATTTATTATCCTTAATACGCACAACATTACCTGAACTGTTACCAAAAACATCTGTCTGTCAAGAGCCATTTAAAATACTAAATCTTGGACGACATTGACGTTATTTAATATAACAGTGAAGATAAAGTTAATTGACTGGATTTTTAAAAAGCATATGGGAACTACAAGTGTCTACAACGTCTAAAATCATGGACTGTAAGTAAAGCGAGTCAATTTATTGGTTATATAATAGTTGAATAAAGTAATGCCTTATGCAAAAGATCAAATATGGTTTATGTGTTGGAAAGATAAGTCTGTTAAACAGTGAAAAAAAATAATCTGACATCCAGTGCATGAAATTGAAGCTATTTTGCATCTAAATAAAGTAAATTGAAGATTGCAAGTGGAAAATGAATTCCTTTCAGGGATCACATCTACTCTTCCATATAGAGGAGAAGGGACAATCTGTTTTAAGTTAGTTTAGTACGTTCCTCGTTTGCTTTTTTTCCCCCTCCTCCAGTTGCATGGTGAGTAATAGAGTTAGGTGTCGGTTAATGTATGACAGTGTTAGAGCTCACCTGTTAGAAGTAATTACGTTGTTAAAGTTGCTCCACCTGTCCTCTCCACCTTCAGATCCTCTCGCTGTCAATCAGCCGGATTGGCCTCCCTTGCATTTCCCTCAATAATGTCTCTAGGTGGCAAAAAAAAGCAGTCCTGCAAAAAGTGCAACGGAGTAAAATCCAGAGCGCTCACAGACTGAGACTCAGAGAGTGCAGGAGGCGCTCAGGGCTGAGGGGAAGGAGGTGAAACCAGGGGATTAGGGACGGGGCTATTAATTGGGATCCGTCCCCTGAATCAGTGATTGGCAGCTGGTTTCTGCTCAAGTAATTGTTTTAAATGTCATTTCCACCCCCCCCCCCCCCACACACACACACAGCAGGAGGCCCCAGCTAATGAAGCCTGCACAAGACTTTCTTTCATAAATGAATTGTTTTAAAGACAAAGAGACACTGAGAGATTCCACTGACACACACAGCCCCCCATTATGTGGACCCTCATGCAACAAAGTAAATGATAACACATGAGGTTAACACTACCATCAGGGCAAAGTTGACCTGTTAATATAGAATATATATTATATTTTTCTATAATTAATTTCACATTAAAGCCATTTTTGTATTTGATGTATTATATGATCACATTATAACAATGACTTAAATCTCCTTTTTTATTATTATTATTTTGTTGAACTGGTTATTTCATTTAATTTAATAAATATTTTATTGTTTTTGAATTTTTCCACAGTAATCTGTCCTTTTACTCTTTTGGTTTCCTGGTAAAACATGTTTTAAATATATTTAAAATTCTTGTTTTATAAACTATGGTAAAGAAAAAAATCAGTACCTGGAAAAGCATTTTTTTGCAATATTTAATAAAGGTTTTATTTTTGAAATATCTTAATTATAAAAAAAGACAAATGCAATTAATATCCCATTAAAAAATGTTTTTTAAAGTGAATTTATTAAATTACACTAAACAGTAACATTGTCTTAAATCATCTAACATTTTTTTAAACATATTTAAGAAAGCCTACAACCAAAAACACTGTACATATCCTAGTATTAAAAGCATTTATCAAAAGACACTAAATATTAATATTGTCTTAAAGGTGGGGTAGGTAATTCACATCAGAAACACTTTTTGTTATATTCCATGGAGTGCTCTTAACATCCCGATAGCAATGAATATATTAAATGCTTTGACAATAAATACATAACAAAATTTCATCTGTGGAAGCCGTGGCGCTGTAAAAAGCACGACCAATCATCTGAGCCGGCCCGGCTAAAGTAACTGGATGGCCTACCTGCCTGTCAGCCTTCCATCGGGGCACAAACTTATCTCGTGCCCTCATTGGTCATGTGCGCGTTCGTGTGTGATGGAGGAGGGGCTCTGTGAGGAACCAGTTGAGTACTTTCAAATTCTAGCTTACTCGAACTGGTTTCTCCATTCTTACCTACCCGACCTTTAAATCTCCTTAAAAGATTTTTTCATATATTTATGAAACGTGTGTAACCTGGTGCAAGAAAAATGAATGTATTTTAGAAATGCTTCCTTTATTACCTGTATTTGTTTTGCAATATTTAAAAAATAAAAAAGCCTTTGTTTTAGCCTTGGTTAGTTACGTTTTTAGCAGATCTGCAGTACTATCAGAAGGAGTCATGTGATCCCTTTGTTAAAATAAGCCCATAAAACATTGTCGGTAAATTTCCAACAACAGACACAGTTCAACTTTATAATCCTGAACGTCACCAGCTGTGTGCGTCACTTTTTACTGTCCCCTGGTTTCCGTTGTGTTTTCAGCTTCTTGCAGCATTTCGTTTTTGCCGAGCTTTTAGTTAACGCTGTGCATGTTTCCTGAAGTCAGCGAATGTTTTCTAAATGCTGCCTGTGTTGTGAAGTTGGTGAAGATGTTCCTTCATGTGTTTTGGAAAATGTGTGTTTTTATGTTTGCATCGTTTCTGAAGCTGCAGCACGTTTCTCCTGATGGAAATTTTTTGGGCCGTATTGGCACCTGTCGACCACCGTACCTTTGCCTATGCTCATAATAAAACAAATCCACATGCCTTTGATTTACGATAAATGCATTTGTCAGGGCACCTGGGGAAGTGTTCTGCATCTGGAAGAGATTCTTCTTCAAAAACATATCGATAATTATAGAAAATGTTGTTGCATTGCACAGTAAAACTTGACTTATGGAGATGAGATTCTCTCAATCATAGTTTTTTGAACCCTTTTAAAGCTGAAGTGAACTGCAGTTAATGGTAATATGATGTTAAAACACAGACTGATTCTCAACATTAACGGTACGTCCACACAGCAGCTTTAAACAAATCTTCCACCGCTTCCAACGCTTCTCTGCCCATTCACTTTGAATGGGGATGACGTCACTTTGCCTCGCTTTTCGCCGAACTGCATTGTGGGGGAGCGAAGCGAAGATGTCCAGGATTCAAAAGTTGAGCAATGTTCAACTTTTGAAGCTGAGCTGGAAGCGCCAGCCAATCAAACACGTTTATGCAAATCTGACAGTAGAAGCGCTAGCCAATCAAACCGCGTGTAAGCAGGGAGAACCAAACGAGAAATTACGGTAGCAAATCACCCGGTTCTTTACGACCAGAACTATTAACGGGATACAAACCGGAGGAACCAGGCATGGAGGGAGGTGGCAGAGACAGTGGGTGAAACTGGTAGGTTTTCGCCTGTTTTGGGAGTTTATATATATATATATATTGCTCGCATACAATCCCCGGGGTTTTTTGCTTTGTATGTCGGGGGCGGGAGATTCATGTGATTGGTTGTTGGTCGCGTTGCTCGCAAAAAATCCCCAAGCTTTTAAACACGCCCAGCTCCAAGATTTTCAAGATGTTTTCAAAGCTGCTGTGTGGATGTACCGTAACTGGAATTTTTCATTTCATTTCAAACCTTTATTTAACCAGATTGGTCCCATTGAGATCATAGATCTCTTTTTCAAGGGAGACCTGCAGCATATAGGTTCCACATGAAACATAAAACAATAAAGGACATTATACATTATATTTACAGGATACATAGTTATAGACATTTACAAGTGCCCATTGTATCGGCAAGCATTTCATTTACCCTAGCTTTAAAAACATGCAGAGGAATGAGATTGCTCAGTTTCAATTCTTGCTGAAGATTGTTCCAAGCAAGTGGAGCTGCGTACATAAAAGCTGTCTTACCTGAGACAGTCCTTGCTCTTGGCACATTTAACAAGACCACATCATGTGACCTCAGACAATAGCTGCTTGCAACTCTCTGTGTTATCAGCGAGCAGATATAATACGGGAGTTTACCCAACAAAGCTTTATAGATAAAAGTGTACCAGTGACTGAGCCTCCGTACAGAGAGAGATGGTAAACCTGCCTTGGTATACAGTGTACAGTGATCTGTAAGCGCTTTACAATTTGTGACAAATCTCAGAGCACTGTGATACGCAGCATCCAATTTGCTCAGGTAATTGGCAGGTGCATTCATATAAATAAAAGCTCTGCTGCTGCTGCTGCTTCATTATCATCACGTATTGCTTCTTTGTTTCCTGGAGCACCAAAGTGTCTGTTCGTAGTGGAGCTGACCCCGGCTTAATGTCACAGAAATCCTCCACGACTCGAAAGACGCTCAAGAGATTACCCGTGACCTAAAACATATCTAAAGATAAATTAGAGGAACCTCGATTTAACTGCTGATTCAGTTTCAGTCTGCACGGCCGGGAGAATGTACACATGATGAAATATGTAAAACAGAGTTTGATGAGAGAAAAAATAGGAAGATGTTGTTGGTTTTCAACGGAAAAGAGGAGATTTCAATGCTAAATAATTTTGTTCAGGATCTGAAAGCCAGGATTCAGAATTTATTTAGCTTGTTTGTCTATCTCTGTTCAATTGAATTCCCACCCTTAAAGGTCTCCTATCATGCTATTTTTAGGCATATATCATGGGTCTCAGATATATAAAAATATATAAAAACATGTCTATGATGTGTTTTGCTCAAAATACCAAACAGATCGTGCATTTTAAGGTCGCTACACACCAACCTGAGACCAAAGACCGACTTTTACGCCCGCTACGTCGCCTGCGTCCGCTACGTCGGCTACGAACACACCGCAAAGACTTCAGTCGACGAGTGGCAATAACTGTCACAAAAGTGCATTTTGCATGATAGGTCCCCTTTAAATCATGCATGTCAGGGTTTACTATCGCTACGGTAGCTGACACGTGCAACGGCCCAAAAACATTTGGGGAAACGTGCTGCAGTGTCAGGAACTATGCAAATATAAAAACACAAAAATGAAATGAAGAAACATCTTCACCGACTTGACAACACATGCCACTTGAGGAAATATGCGCAGCGTTTACTAAAAGCTGCATAAACCAAACGTTATACAAAACGTTGCAAAAAACTCAAAACACAACGGAAACCAGGGGACACTAAAAAGTGACGCACACACCTCGGACCGGAGCGCTTATTGACGTTCAGGATTATAAAGGACAACCGACTCTGTTGTTGGAAACGTACCTGAAATGTTTTATCGACTTATTTTACCAATATGATCACATGACTCCTTCAGGTATTACTCGGTTAGCTAAGTTATCTTGCAAGCTTACAGCAGATCTGCCAGTTGTTGATTTTGGTGAAGATGTTTCTATGTGTTTTGGCACATTTGTATTTTTATATTTGCATCGTTTTTGAAACTGTAGCTCGTTTCTCCTAATTGGAAGTGTTTTAGGCCGCTGTAGCACGTTGGCAGCCTTCAGCCACCGTACAGGTCCTTAATTCACCTTGAGTACTTTATCTGAAAATAGCCCCCAACATCTCGTCCCAACATGTAACACAGAAATAAAATACATGCACATTTTATATATTGACGTGTTGAAAGCAATGCCGGCCTCCTTGATCTCCATCTTTGCTATGTCCTAATCATTCCCATTAGAATCCCCAGCCTGTTGGCAGAGTCTCCCTGCCAACAGACTTACAGTGTATGATACCTTAATGTGCTTGCTTATCCCCTCATGATTTTGTTAATAAATTGTTGTCCTTCCACTGTTTCCCTGTTATCTTAATTGTACATACATTGGCTAAGAAGGAGCATTGCAGTTATCAAGCTGCTTAGAATTATCAGATGACAATGTAAGTCCTGCTGATCCTATTAGAGGCAAAAGCAGCTAACGTGTAAATGCCCAGTGTCAGCTTACCAAGGGGGGGGGGGGGGGTCGTGGAGAGGGGGGAGAGAAAGAGTGGTGGTGTGGAAGGTGAGTTCATGTGGTTCTCCATCATGCACAAACACACAGGCAGAAAGAGAAACAACTCTGCTGTGATTGGCTGCTGAGAATTCCACAGAACTCTTGAGATGGCTTCGATTGGCTGCTGAGAATTCCACAGAACTCTTGAGATGGCTTCGATTGGCTGCTGAGAATTCCACAGAACTCTTGAGATGGCTTCGATTGGCTGCTGAGAATTCCACAGAACTCTTGACACCGACCGCTGTGATTGGCTGCTGAGAATTTCATGGAACTCTTAAGATGGCTGTGATTGGCTGCCGAGAATTCCATAGAACTCTTGAGATTGCTGTGATTGGCTGCTGAGAATTCCACAGAACTCTTGAGATGGCTTCGATTGGCTGCCGAGAATTCCATAGAACTCTTGAGATGGCTTCGATTGGCTTCTGAGAATTCCACAGAACTCTTGACACCGACCGCTGTGATTGGCTGCTGAGAATTTCATGGAACACTTAAGATGGCTGTGATTGGCTGCCGAGAATTCCATAGAACTCTTGAGATTGCTGTGATTGGCTGCTGATAATTCCACAGAACTCTTGAGACCGACTGCTGTGATTGGCTGCTGAGAAAAATAACATGTTTGCTTGTATACTATGTTTTTGCCAAACCATCACAACAAGAACCCAATAGAGCGGTGCAGGGATGACGTATTTACCCGGAAATAAGCAGCGCATGGGTTCCCTCGACAAAAAGGCAATGGGATTTCTCCACAGGATTTTGGAAAATAGCTCGAAATAAGGTCTGTGGAAAATGAACCTGTTAGATAAATGCACGTTTTGTTCAGCCGGATAATCTCCACATGTCTACCCTACTTTTATAATTTTCGAATCATAAATCGAATCGCCAGAAGCAAAATGCTAACGTTATGCTATAAACGAACTACAGCCGAGTACAGCAGGGTCGCATGACTTCAACGTCACAGCAATTTAAGATCGATATTAAAAAATACAGATTCTAAATGGTACAAGTTGAAGCGTTTGTTTGAACAGTTTGCAGGAGGCAGGTTCTTGCTTTCAAGCAGAACAGAAACTAACTTAGCGAGAGTGTTTACGTGTTCGGCGTAATGACGTACAACGGCCTCGACAACTTCTGTAGTCCTATTCAGCCACTTGGTAACAACCATCGTTTTTCAGACACGTAAACTCTTCAGAAATCACCACTGCTGATGGATTTAATGTCGTAGAACAAAACGTGATCCGTCTCTTAAATTTGTCTCAACCACAGACCTGATTTCCAGCTATTTTCCAAAACCCTATGGAGAGATCCCATTGGCTCTGAGACGAGGGAACAGGAAGTGGTAAAATGCTAACTCACGTCCGGGTTTTAGGACTCGTCCCAGCACCACCAAGAAAACACTTTTTTATTTCCCACTTCTGTTTATTAAATAAGTAAATGACAAACGTCTTTCTTGTTCTTGAAGCACTGTGCGTAGTTTCCGTCAGTCGGTCAGTCACCTTGTCACTGCTCTGAGCTCAGGGTTTGTGCGGCGGGCAGACAGACGGCTGCTCTTAACCTGTTTATGTCGGCTGATTACAGCTGAAGCCGCGGAGTAATCTGTACGAGAACACAGAGCATGTTTAACCTGATGCCTGCAGCCACTGACACCTTGACTGTCTGCAGCTAATATCTGCTGATTACATTATAACCTCTCAGTTATCTGTAGAGTCATATCGCCAAGGCACAGTTTGACCAGTGCCTCTTAATGATAGCCATGATTAATAATGGTAGATTGACAGTCACATATTTTTGTAAATGGCAAATGGACTGCACTTTGGTACGTGGTCGTTTTTATATCGGCACAGTTTTTGAAGCTGCAAATGGAAATGTTTTGGACCGTTTTGCACCTGTTGGCCACTGTACAGTTGGCCACCAGTTGCCACATGTTTAAAGCCATTTCCATTTAAACCCTGGATGTTTAATCTGTAATAGAGTTAATGGTAAATCCTGACAGGTAAAGTGCTTTGTGTTTGGGAATTTAATTGGACAGAGATGGACAAACAAGATGCTGAATCCTGGCTTTCAGAACCAGTGTTTCCTCCTAATGGAAGTGATTTGGGTCAATTTTTTAATATTGATTTAAAATGATTCCTCACGATGAAGAGGACTTATCAAGAGCCAGAGGGAGAAACAGACGTGCTGCAATAAAAAAACGGTGTCAGAGCTGATTATGTGAAAGCCCCTTTACTGTCCCTGTTAGGAGATAATTCCTCACAAAGACAAACAGTTGATGTATATGGCCGCCGCTGAGCCGTCTTACTGAGGCTGCTTCCCGGCTAAATCTTCCCCACAGATCTCAGGGTATTTTAAGTAGAAGTTAACCTGTTGCTTCCTGACAGACTATTGATCCAAATGCCAATATGCTCAACATTAAAACGGCTCCTGGTGCTGAGAGACGGCTGGCTTTGGTATTTAAAACATAGTTGTTGTTAGGTGTAATTGACCACTTTTGACATATGATTATTTTCCCTTTTTATCAAGGCCGTTCATATATTTTTTAGCATTTTAAAGTGTGACATATAAATAAAATGAGTTGTTATGATTATTATTGGTATTATTATAGTTATTATTTATCAGTTTTAATAGTATAGTTACATTTTAATCATTATAATAAGAATAAAAATAAGAATAATATTGTTTATTACTATTATTATTATTATTATTATTATTAATTATTAGTGTTGGAAAAATATTCAGATTCTTTACTCGAGTGAATAACTAATACCACACAAAAAATACTCAATTTTGAGTAAACGTACTGCATCAAGAATGGTACTTAAGTAAAAGAACATGTTAATATGTATAACATATAACATCTTAGCAAAATTGCTGTTAATTAATTCTCTGTTAACCATCTCACGGTTCAACTTAAATATAATGTTGGATGCTTTACTATATACCAAATAATCAGGGCCGGTTCTAGCCAATTTCATGCCTAGGCCAGATTTTTTTATCTCTCCCGTTTTAAACGATATTTTTGTTTCACTGTCCTATAGTATACATTGAAATGATTTAAAACCTGTTTTATCCCAATAATTATAAAGGAGTGCCTTGGAAATATTTGTTTACATAAATTGTGATCAAAACGTTTGAGACCCACTGAAATAACTTAGACTAAAGTGAACTATCTAAACACTCAGAGACCTTTACCTCACTGAGCTGTAGTTATCAGCCTCTCAGTCTGACTGGAGAGGACTCTCCCTCCACATCATTGTAGAAACATCTTCTTATATCCGTTAGTGCAGCTAGCACCAGATGCTAATAACAACAGCGCCGGTACCGGTGCGCCCTCTCTCTCTCCCTCGCTCGCTCCCACGCTCACTCGCACTTCGGCTGTGAGCTGCGGGCCCCTGATAAGCCAACATCCCCCACTTTCATCAGTTACAGCGCCCATCGTACAGGGCAAATTAAAAGTGTAACCGGGGTGAAAAGGGTGTTACATTTACTTAATTATGAATTTTGTTACATCAAGGCCGAAAATTAGGATGAGCACCAACGGTCAAAAATGTTTTTTTCCCTCCAGCGCAGCGCCCCCCCTGATCTGGCGCCCTAGGCGACTGCCTGTCGCCTATGCCAAAAACCGGCCCTGTAAATAATCATATTCTATCCTAAGTATTGTCTGTCAAAATCCGAATTTATAAAGTAACTGGTGAATAAATCTGTTAAATAAATGTTGTAGAGTAAAAAGTACAAAATCGGCCTCCAAAATTGCAGCTTTAACATTAAACAATGGCTTCATATGTGTTTGGTTTGTGAAGCCCTTTGTGTTAGAGTTTGCATGTGAAAAGTGATGAATACAGTTTGAAGCCTCCTCCTGCTAACCCTAGCTGTTATCGTTGGCTGTGTTTCATGTTTACTTTATGCAGACGGTAATTACCAATAGCCATGAGGGCCAGAGTGGTGCGATCAGTGGAGAGCTACAGATCAGGGTGAGGATGTTTCTTCTGAGGAAAGCAGCTCTCCAGGGATGAGCGGACACCGTATGTCTCAGAAAGCTCACCCCCCTCACAGTGACCCGCAGACCCGCTGCCTAATCCAACCAGCTGATCAGGGTCCTTCACCTGAAGTGAGCCCTGATCAACAACTAGAACTACTGATAAACTGTATCCAGAGAGAGAACGCTATTATAACACGTCATAAATATGTTTTTATTCAGTGTTTTCTTCTTCCTGAAGCCATTTTTCTTTAAGCTTTGTTTTAACTGCTTTCTTCACCAATGAAGGACCAGGTTGTGATGTAATATTATATTATTATTATTTAAAAATATTAACATACTTTTTCTGTAATAAATACTTTTACTTAAGTACCATTCTTGATGCAGTACTTTTACTTGAAATGTAGTATTGTTAGTGTAGTACTAGATTTTTACTAACTTATAATATTTTAGTTTTAAAATATATTTCAGGATTTTCATTTAACCTGTTAGTGTGTATTATATATACAGAAAGGGACACATTCATTACAGTGCAGGATGGCTTTGTGTTGCATTCAATTTGTTCAGGAATAATCCGAAAAAGGAGTTCAAGACCGGTAAACGTCTCAGACACAATTAAAACACATATTTTTAGCGCATTTTATTTCTTCTGATTAACACACAGAAGTCGGAGAGACTGTACGCGTTTGTGAAGTGCACATGAACGCAGCATTGGTGAATGTTTTCCTGCATCAGGGCTATAAAAAGCTGGAAAATAACCACGTGGTATTCAGGAATAAAATCCTTAAAATCTTTCATTATTATTGTTTTTTGTAAACATTTTAAAGAGGGGAAATTGCTGCTCATCCCATTAGAGCTTCATGGAAACTGCAAGCAGATTTAGGAGGATCAGCCATTCATTCGGGGGTCCGTCTCCCGGGACAAATACCAGGCTTAGTAAAAAAAACATCTTTAATTTCACTTCTGACGTGACATCAACCGAGGCTTCATGTCGTGTAGAAAGACCAACATTTCATTGTATGTCTATAAAAAAAACAGCCGACTACTCATATGGTGAAACATTCATAAATACATTATATAAATGTGCATTTCAAAGATTAAGAATAAAACACTGCATTAAAAAAAATCCCTGGAGAACGGTGGATAACCCAAAGTCCCTGTGGTAATCTGAAAACCCCAAGAAGAGGCAGATTTATTCTTATAAAAATAAATTACATTTCGATGCATTGAACGAAGGTCTGTTGACCGGTGCGGTGTGACAATAACAGTAACAGTGGTGTACACATAAACACATCTGCAAAAGTAAAAAGCCGAAATTGTATCTCTGCCAAGTCAGCTGAAGGTCATGGTGGTTATCTTTGTCATCTTTTTGTGTGTCTTTGTGGGCGTTTCCTTTGTGTTGTCCTGTTGTCTCTCAGAGGTCATTTTGGATGTATGCATATATTATTATGTACACTTATTTGTATTTACTTGTGTTTGGCCTTAGGATGGCGATAATTGGATGACCATTTTAGTTTTCACTTCATACAGGGTAGTGGTGGTCTGATGGATGGTGAGGTGGGCTGAAGATCGGAAGGTTGTGAGTTCAAATCCCGCCAGGACCACTTGTGTGCCTTGTGTAAGGCACTTAGCCCTCAGTTACTCCGGGGAGAACGTCCCTGTAATCGGTCAACGTTAGTCGCTTTGGAATAACAGCGTCAGCTAAATGTAATGTAATGTATGTTTTGAGTGTGTGAGGACCCCAGGAAGAATAGCCAATGCTAGTGCTAATGGGGACCCTAATAAAGACATAAAGACATCATTTTGGATCTCTACTGTATGTAGTCTTTTTCTATGTCCCTGTGGTTATTTTGTGCGTCATAGTCTTTGTGGGTCTTTTGAAGTGTCTTTGTGCTATTATTGTATTTCATTGTGGTAATTTTGTGTGTCTTTTTGAAGTGTTTTTGTGAGTCTTGGAAGTCATTTTGTGTCTCTTTGTGCTATATATGTCATATAGGGTTTTTGTGAGTCCTTCAAGTCATTTTGTGTCTCTTCATGGTCCTTTTGTGTATCTTTGAGACGTTTTTGCGTTTCTTGCCATTTTCTGTTCTCTCGGATAATATAATCTCTCTTTATAGTCATTTCGTGTCTCGTTGTGGTCCTATTGTGTGTCATTGTGGTAATATTGCATTTCTTAGTTGTCAGTTCGCGACTTTGCGTGGCCTTTTTATATCTTACGTTTGTTGTTCACGTCTTTGTAATTATTTTGTGACTCCCTGCAGTCATTATAATAATAATAATAATAATAATAATAATACATGGGACTTTTATAGCGCTTTTCATGAAACTCAAAGACGCTTTGACAGAGAATTAAGAAGAGAAAAAAAGACGAGAAAAAAAAAAAAAATAGATGACAAAGAAATACAAAAAGAGATAAACAAAACAGAAAATAGGGGGGGAGGGGGTGGTCAGTGGTTGAATGCAGTGTTGAACAGGTGGGTTTTGAGTGATGTTTTGAATGCTGTATTATAAGTCTCTTCCTGATCGGTGCGTGTCTCTTTGAGTGACTTGTGCTGTTGAAGGCGCTGAGGCCTGTTCAGTAATACAAGCATGAATTAATTAAAATCCTGCAGAGTGTCTGTAAATCAAAACCTCTGGATCTTCTCTGCAAAAGCTGTTGTCTGTTTAGAATACCAATGCAATTATTTTCTTACAGTAAATCAGCAATAACATTAAATATTTTCCATATTAAGCCCGTCTCGTATTGTTGAGCGTTAATGCCGGGATGTCAAAAGATTGGGATGATCTGGGATTAAATCCAGGATCAACTTTTTTTCCCCCAGACACATATGTTTAATCTTTTTCAGACATCGCTTCATTAAATACCTTTTGGCTTTTCTTAACCCCACAGTAAAGCAGAGTTTAGTATTCGGCACTACATTGTCTTGTTGCGTCCGATAGAATCCAGATGTTTCTCCAGCACACAGGAGCAGTGTGTGTGTGTGCCGCTCCATCAGACGCCTGTATTTCCTCTCATTGTGAGTTCAACATCAGGATCCAGATGCAGAGGTGCCCCCCTCCCCCCCGCTGTGTTTCCCTGCCTCCCTCTCCAGTTTCTCCCTCAGTTTGTTGAAGGCCGGCCTCCTGCGGGGCTCCTGCTCCCAGCACAGCCTCATCAGGGAGTACAGGGCGGGGGGACAGTCCTCCGGAGACTCCATGCGATATCCTCCCTCCACCATCTCCTTCACCTCCTTCAGAGACTGCAGGGACAACCAGAGAGAGGGTATTAATAAAGGTCACATATTATGCAAAATCCACTTCTCCATGTCTCTTCTACATCAACATGTGTCGCCTCTTCTTCATGTCTCCTCTACATCAACATGTGTCCCCTCTTCTTCATGTCTCTTCTACATCAACATATGTCCCCTCTTCTCCATGTCTCTTCTACATCAACATGTGTCCCCTCTTCTTCACGTCTCTTCTACATCAACATGTGTCCCCTCTTCTTCATGTCTCTTCTACATCAACATGTGTCCCCTCTTCTTCATGTCTCTTCTACATCAACATGTGTCCCCTCTTCTTCATGTCTCCTCTACATCAACATGTGTCCCCTCTTCTCCATGTCTCTTCTACACCGACATGTGTCCCCTCTTCTTCATGTCTCTTCTACATCAACATGTGTCCCCTCTTCTTCATGTCTCTTCTACATCAACATGTATCCCCTCTGTGTAAAGAGATTTTGAAAGTTTCAGGAAAAAAGATTCTCTCTCTTTTTGTCCTGATCCATTTATATAAAAACCAGCTGATTAGATTTTGGCCACTTTATGATGTGGTAACAATTTTTTGGCTTGTGTAACCATTAGCCCCCCCCCCCCCCCCTATCACCTGAATCTCCTCTTAGGCCATGTTTACACGGAGACAAAAACGAACCGATGTCGAAAAAGTCTTCCGTCCACAAGGAATCGGCTCAAGAAACGTGTCCGTCCACACGAGACCGCTCAACCCGCTAGAGACGCTGTAGTACATATGCCGGGCCTGTAAGTGGCGCTGTACTTCCGCCACAAAATACACAGAAAGCAGCGAAGAAGACCCCCCGAGCATGGTTGCCATGGTTGCCCTTCTGTTTATTCTCCGCAGTGGATTTAGCAACATGTAGTTCATGTAGTTCTCCATGTCCACTTGTTGCTTGATGGTTGTGGTAGAGGAGCTGTAGATGTTGCACTAACATCTGTAGCATGGTCAGTAGCGTCTGGAGCACGAAAGCAACCCTGTGATCCACCATTGTTGTTGTTGTTGTTGTTGGCGAAACACATCAGCAATGGCGCGGGTGACGCGGGGGTGAGCAGCAGAGGTGGGGAGAGGCGGGGCCATAGATATATATAAACACTAGATGGCTCATGGGAGATTTTCCAGCGTAGCTGACCGGCCGCCATCTTGCTACAGTCAACAGTTACTCTGATTCGCGTTATGGTAGCTGTTGTAAGGTGAGTGATCTGCACACAAATACTCTTAACTCAAACGGTTTGGTTTATTATAAACATTATTAGCATGGCTATGATACAGGATGCTTGGACATGTTGAAATTGCAGCTTTTCTTTGTGTATGTGGTTGTATTTATTAGCTGGCTAATAACAAGAGGCTGTCAGTGAGACCTAGTATTACAAAGTTGACCCAGCAACTTTACAACAGTGGGAGAGGCAGAACTGCTCTTTCTTTCAACACAACTTAAGTTACACATGCTTTCTTCCAAGTGGTTTGGCTTGTTAAAAACATCTTGCATATATACAGGAATTTGCTGGCTTTGTGTTTACAGAAGTACCTGACTATGCCGGACTTTTGTGCAGACTTTTGCAGACCAATCGCCGCTGTCTCCAAACAAGAACCCGTGGGATCACCACATATGTTTATGTTTGCTCAGTCTAATAAACCCATAAAATGGTTGTGAAAGAATACCAAAGCTGAGGCTGGACAATGATTGATTGTTGGTGTGCCATGTGTCACCGTGTGTCGTATTGGTTTTGTGTTATACTGTATTTTATTATGTGCAGCTGGTCCTTATCTCCAAGACACATTTAAAACAAATAACCTTGAACCTTGAAGCCCCATCTCTCCCCACCTGCTCCTGCTTCCTACATCCCCTCCACACCACACCAAGTTATTCTTCTTAATAATAATAATACATTTATGTTGGGGGGCCGCCTTTCATAACACCCAAGGACACCTTACAGGGGCATAGGGGCAATATAGGGAACAATTTAAACAGTGGATTTTGTGATATATCAGCCGGGGTGAGACAAGACAAACCACAAATGGACTACAGAAGGACACAAAAGGACACATGGTACAGTTTATATTATTATTGGTCTCTTTTCAATAACATATTTCAAAGGTTCTGGATTTGTTTACAAATCTAGAAACTAAATACAAAACTAGGATGATATGAAGATCTCATGTCAAAAATAATTGTGATAAATTAGACAGAACTGGCCTGTCTGTGAGCACATGTTATGTTGGTTTGGTTCTTCTGATAAAGGTGTGAATATCTAAATAATATACCAACATATGCTATTGTCATTAGTTGTGTCCCTGTTCTTCAAGCTAAGGCATTGCTAAATTAACAACTCTTGGCTTACAGAGTGGTAACATGAAACCGATTTTTATATATAAAATATACATTTATTTTAATTTTATAATTTATTTATAATTTATTTTAAATATTAACAATATAATAAAATAAATGGAAATATATACACCGGCAAATATTTAATATAAATACCTTGTGTGTGTGTGTATAGCTATTGCTTTATCTGATTAATGTTATTTTCATATGAAAGTCCATGATTATAAGTATGCAGTATCATAACTACATCTTTGATGTTTATAAAAAACCAAACCGTTTGAAAATTGGTTGAAAATTGAGCAAGCTATGGTTATTTAAATAGTAAACCATAATGTTATGAATGAGAGCACTGCCTGTAGCAAGATGGCGGCCAAGTGGCAACGTCGGTCTCCATTGGCCAGCAGCGCGAGTGAGTCATCTAGTGTTTATATTAGTGCTGTCAAAATTATCGCGTTAACGGCGGTAATTAATTTTTTGAATTAATTGCGTTAAAATATTTAACGCATTTAACGCATGTGCAGAATGGCCCGCCCCATACGTGCCACCAGTGGCAGCGCCAGGGTATGGCTGGGGTAGGCTGCACCCATACCAAGAAATGGCTTAGCCCCACCATGAAAAATGATGTTAAAGTAAGCAAAATAAAGTCTGCGAACTCGCGCGGAGTAAATTGCACAGACAGCAGTTAGTAAGATTGATTTCAGTAGCCACGGTTTTGAAAACTTTTGTCACGTAGTGATCGTCTTCTCAATAGAACATCTTTGATAACGGCGTGGTGTTGTTGCAGGAAGTCCCGACGCAGAATACTTTTGCTGGAGTACAGGGCAGAGCCATATAATAGTAATAATATGGCTCTGGTACAGGGGTGCACATAACTGGTACGCAGGTTATGTGCGTAATCTGAAATGCGTACCGTCACTTGTGTCACAAAGCGCATTTGCGTACCGACGTACTTGTGAAGCTTTTCCAGAAGGCGGTTAGATCACCGGACGACAGAGTCGGTCTCCGTGTGCACAGACAGGGCTGCTGTTAACGTCGGTCTGGACAACGGAACTGTGCCAAAACTACGCCAACCGGCTGCGGAGGGAGACTCCCCCCTTCACTGGAGAACTGCGCTAAAACAGCTGATCACAACGTTCACACTCTGTGGTCACGAAGTACTCCACTAGCCCCCCCCCTCTGTCGACTTTCCTGAAGTACTCCCCCGTTGATAGAAATCAACACGTAATGAATTAAGACCCCACGGTTTGATGATTGATAGGTGTGTGGGTTGTCTTTCATTTTGACATGCAGAAAAACGTTATAATAAACATAGATACTGTATGTTAAATTGATATATCCGCCTTCTTTCATTTATCTTTCCATTCCCACAACAATATACATAAAGAAATGGCATATTTTGGACATAGTTCGAATGGTGATTAATCATGATTAATTAATTTTTAAGCTGTGATTAATCTGATTAAACATTTTAATCGTTTGACAGCCCTAGTTTATATATATCTATGGGCGGGGCTATGGCGTCATCGTTATCAGGAAATGGTCGTATAGGACGTACACACAGAGCTGTTTAGCCCCCAGAGCGTTCCGTCCACAGATCTACCCACCTTGGGAGCCGTTATCGTTTGAGGGCTCCGTTTCCGCGGTTCCGTTACGGCCTCGTGTGAACGAACGGGCAATACGATAGAGAACTGTAGCGGATACAACCCGTTTTGTCTCCGCGTAAACGTGGCCTTAGAGCACCATTGTGTTCTTTTTAACCAGATCTCTCTCAGAGGGGCGTGGGGAGGGGCTCCTTATTTTCATCTAAAGTAACAAACAGAGAATCAGCACTTTTGAAACAGGCCTGAAACAGAGGGGATTATGGGTAATGCTGCAATGATCTGTTTGGTGTTTGGAGCCAATCACTTCAGAGACATGTTCTGTATATATCTGAATCTATAATATATTAATGAAAAACAGTATAATAGGGGACCTTTAATGTAAGGACATTGTACTAAGGTCCTCAGCAGCAGGCTTTTTAAAGTGGCCCTATTCTGTTTTCTCTGGTGTTCCCTCTCCTTTAGTTTGTTCTATAGGTTTGTGTGCATGGAAATGGTCTGCAAAGGCTAAAATCTTATTGAAATGAACTTATTGCACATATTAAACCTGGGACTAACAAAGCTTAAATTATTGCCCATAAAAACAACTCTTCAGGCCAACAACAAAAAAACTATTTCCCTCAAAGAACAAACCAAACATGCCCTGTTGTCGTGAGAGAGAAAGTGCAGAAGGAAACATCCATTGAACTCAGTGTGCTGCTCTGAGATGCTAGTTCAGACACTTGGCATCTCATCTCGGGGGCAAGGTCATCAATGTTTGGGCTCCGGCTCTGAGCGGAGGAGACCCTCAGGATGGAGTGAAGGTGTGCGTGCAATATACCGGCGGGCCAGATCTAATAGAAATTAGAAATCATCCTGCGGGCCGAAATTAAATCCACCACGGGCCTGATTTGGCCCCCGGGCCTTGAGTTTGACACATGTACTCTCGAGGGAGTTTCTTAAACGTTGGTATTTTGTACTTATACTCAAAGTACAAGATCTGAGTAATTCTTCCACCTCTGACAATTGTTGACACACACACACACACACACACACACACACACACACACACACACACACACACACACACACACACACACACACACACACACACACACACACACACACACACACACACACACACACACACACACCCTCAAATGACCAGGCGTAGAGTTTAACGAATGAGATGCACTTGAATCAACCTGAATGTCTGCTAGCATTGGTCTGTAATTAGGAGCTAATCATGTGCATTTAAAAGCACACCGCCTGACGTAAAGAGGAGGAGAGACGCTAAGTCGCCCAGCCTGATCCGCTTACCTGAGGATTACCTGAGCAGCCAATGTGAGGAACTCGTCTCTGTTTAAGTAGTTCCATCTCTGATTTACTTTATGATGCACAGTTAGGAGGTTACAATTAGTTACCTGCACATGTGATCACTTTCCTAATCTGTGTGTCCCAATATTAAAGTAACCTGATTACTAACATCGTAATGCCCAAGTTTGCAATTGTGAGCAATTTGTCCTTTTTGAGGGAATACAGGTACTACTTTTTTCTCCATCCTGTTACATGTAATCTATTACTCCTCAAGCCTGGTTAAATGTGACGTCAACCTCTGCGCACATGTAGGGCACAGTTAAGAAGCTCTCTCGCCACAGTTTAAAGAGAAGATTAGGAAGAACAAAAAGATTATTTCTACACGTCGTCGCATTACAATGTGCATTAAAGCTGCGCTGACGTACTCTCCTGCTCAGACACAGTCAATCCAGGTGACCAAGGTCTGGACGCTTTCCACTGACACACAGATCATGAATCTCAACATGAATATGTGTGTGTCAGGGAACTCACCGAGTGTCAGAAAACACAACCCTCTCTCTTTTCCTCCGTACCCAAATCTCTAAAAACGGGGCTGCAACGGATCTGACACAGATTTGAAATTAGTCTGACGTCAGTGACGAGGAGCTCCGCCTATATGGCCAACTCTCCACCAATCAGGGGAATGAGAGGTTGCTGTGGTATGATAACAGTATGGTAACAGCATGGTAACAGCATGGTAACAGCATGGTAACATGACACTTGTAACTCAGCCCCCTCCTTTGCAGGGAGGCGAGGTCAGCTGCAGAGCATGCAAAGACAGGAGAGCAAATAGAGCGAAATGAGGCATGGCTAAAATGCATGATCTGTTTGGTATTTTGAAAAATAAAACGTATAAATATACCTTATATATATGGCCCTACAATATATTATTCAAATATAGCATGATAGGTCTCCTTTAAGTTTGGAAAGTCAGGGAAGATGTTTCGTCATAGATTCAAAGTGTTTCTTTTCATATGCACAGTCACTACGATGAGCAATGATACACATTGAAACTACTATAGAGAATCCACCAGGAGTAAGGGGAAAAAAATAAATAATTATAATGATAGTAAGAAAACAAAGGTATATTTTCAAGTAAACCATGTACTGTTGCAAGACCATGTACGACCGGGAGGCGTGTTGTGCAGTGGGTTGTGCGTTGGTGTTCGATCAGGGGAGCACAGGTTCAAACCCCACTGCAGTCAGCATGTCGTTGTGTCCCTGAGACACTTCACCCCAAATTGCTCCCGTGGGGATTGCCCACAGTACTGAGTATGTAAGTCGCTTTGGATAAAAGTGTCTAACAAGTGACATGTGGTTAAACTACTTTTTAAATATGTGAATTCATTAAATCAACACTGTACACAACACACACACACACACACACACACACACACACACACACACACACACACACACACACACACACACACACACACACACACACACACACACACACACACACACACACACACACACACACACACACACACACACACACACACATACCATCTTAGGATAAGGTTGCCGACCGTAGGAGAAGATCTCCCACAGGAGAACGCCGTAGCTCCATACATCGGACTTTGTTGAGAATTTCTGCAGGATGGGAGAAAAAATGTTAACATATAAAAACATCTGCTGTTCCCTTTAGTGTTTACTTCCTGTCTGTCTTCTGCTGCTGTTCCCTTTAGTGTTTACTTCCTGCCTGTCTTCTTCTGCTGTTCTCTTTAGTGTTTACTTCCTGTCTGTCTTCTGCTGCTGTTCCCTTTAGTGTTTACTTCCTGCCTGTCTTCTGCTGCTGTTCCCTTTAGTGTTTACTTCCTGTCTGCCTTCTTCTGCTGTTCTCTTTAGTGTTTACTTCCTGTCTGTCTTCTGCTGCTGTTCCCTTCTTTTCTGTTTTTTTTTACGTGGCGTTGCTTCACACCAACCTCTTTCTTCAGAGCCTCGGGCGCCGTCCATTTGACGGGCAGTTTGGCGTTATCGGACTTGGCCTTGGAGACCACCTTCGTCAGCCCGAAGTCGCTGACTTTAGCCACGCTCTCGTCAGAAACCAGGACGTTACGAGCCGCCAGATCTCTGTGGATCAACTTCTTGGACTCCAGGTACTCCATCCCCTCACACACATCCCTGTACACACACACACACACACACACACACACACACACACACACACACACACACACACACACACACACACACACACACACACACACACACACACACACACACACACACACACACACACACACACACACACACACACACAGATTCATAAAGGATTTGAGATTCAGATACAAGGAATTTGCTAAGGTGTGTAATAGTACATCAAAAATATAAACACAGTATTTTTCACACAGACATACATATAGATGTTTTCAATATGTAAAAAAAAAAATCTGCTGGTCCTATCCTGTGTTTCTCCTATCTAATTTTTTATCTTTTTTTAGTGTATTTCATGTTATTTTAGCATATCTTATCGAATGCTATATTACTTTATGTTATCTTATTTAATGTTATCTTTTATTATCTTATGCTATCTTATCTCTCCTATCCTGTGTTATACTATTATTTCATTTTATTTCATTTCATTTTATCTTAGGTAAAGACTTTCAAGGTCAGGTAAAACAATTAAAGTTTGTTTTTTTAAATCATATTTAATTTAATTTAAATTGTTTGTAATGTATTTGTATTTCCTACTTTCTATTTTTTGTTTACCATGTTATTATTAATATTAAAGTGTTCTGTTTTGACAGGAAAGCACGAAAAGTTCATTATTGTTATTTTATTTATTTAGGTCTGAACTCACAGAGCGAAGTGCAGCAGCTGAGCTGAGTTCACCACCGATCGTCCTCGAGTCCTCAGGAAGTTCACAAGGTTCCCCTGCAACACAAACACAGAGTATATTACTTTCATAAGACTCCATAAAATACATTCTCAGTTCGTGTTTTCATAAATATTCTTGCATTTATTCCGGTAAACTGGGAGTAATAGAGAGGCGAAGCCCCTCCCTTTCCGGTGACCACCATGGGACCTTATTTCAGAAAAAGTATGTATTGAAGTCAATGGAGAGAGAAAGATTATCTTTCGATCCCGTTTGAATTGTGCCACGAATTACACATACAGTATGATGTTTGTCAATTTAAAAGATAATTTTGCGAGTCAAAAAAATTAAAATGTGTCGTAAAACTGTGAAGTAACACTTTTTTTTGTGTGAAACCGCTCAATGAACTACATCTCCCGTCTCGCACCACACACCAAGACGGCCGTCACGTTGGAACATTTCACTTCTTTCTTTCAGAACGAGGCGGAAAGTATTAAAAGAGGTGAAATCACTCCAAGTCTGGGCATGTTGAGAGCTGTACAGTCAACTTTGGTCAACTTGAACATTCCCGAGGTCTGTTATTTTTGGCCGAGGCTATATACAGGACGGTCCTGTACACAGCTCTCTGAAATGGCTATATACAGGACGGTCCTGTATATAAGGTCTCTGAAATGGCTATATACAGGACGGTCCTGTATTATATAAGGTCTCTGAAATGGCTATATACAGGACGGTCCTGTGGATAAGATATCTGAAATGGCTATATACAGGACGGTCCTGTGGATAAGATATCTGAAATGGCTATATACAGGACGGTCCTGTGGATAAGATATCTGAAATGGCTATATACAGGACGGTCCTGTGGATAAGATATCTGAAATGGCTATATACAGGACCGTCCTGCAGCTAACGTCAAATGACTATATAGGCTACAGACCGGGCTATTATAGCATGCTTAAGCAAGTTTCGCGGGTGGTAATGTAGGGATAGGATTCACAGATAAATATTCTCACGACAACATTATTTTCAATGAATTTCCCCTCAATATAAAATGGTGGCAATTAAATCTCTTTCCATGCCAATGGCTTAGCTTTTTATGCTGATTTCAGTCTTTTTATTGGCTTGTCTTTTTATGTTGTTTCAATCATTTTCTACTTTATATTTTCCAATGCACAATGTTTTACTTGTAAAGGATATCACTGCATACTTTAAAGACTACTCGGTTTTATTAAAACTGAAGGTTTTTTTTAAAGAATCCGCCGACATTTCGTTGACGTGTAGTGATTTTGCATTGAAAGCAACACAAATCATTTATCGGCTACGCCGGCATTTTTATTTTAGAAATCGGAGAAACCGTCTTTTGAATTGTATGTAGTATGCTGTACATTTTTGTAATTTATCCTGCTGTAAACGTTAATTGTACACCAATTATATCCATATTTCTGTAGACTACATAAAAAGCCATTTCAGAGCTTCTGTGCAGGACCGTCCTGTATATAGCCATTTCAGAGAGCTGTGTACAGGACGGTCCTGTATATAGCCATTTGGAGTTGTGTACAGGACCGTCCTGTATATAGCCACTCCCGTTATTTTTTGCTAACTGACACACTCAACAATAAAGCCTTGAATCTTTTAAATAGTACAAATGGGATATCTTATGGTTTGCAAACATCTTAAGCCGGGCTAAACAAGTTATTCAGTGCTGTAAAATGCCACTTAATGTCGGATGTGACCTTATGTGAATCCTACAGCTACAACGAGCTCCTGGATTTGGTTCTAATACCATTAAGAGGAGAGGAAGACCAATTCTGACTCGTTAAAGCTGCGAGTCAGCGGCGGGTCACAGCGGCTGTCAGGGGTTAGAGGTTAGGGTTAATTTCATTGTGTCCCATTGGAGAAAACTGACTTAACCTAATCTTTGGATTGTCATCACCCAAATCTGTGTTACACCTTTCAAGGCAACTCCGTCCCAACTCAATAAGACCATTTTAAGACCTTGTTTGGGTTCCATCATTTATTGTCTATCATTCATGTTTACTCTAAAATTCAGAAAGAAAAACAACGTTTGTTAATTAATAAACCACCAATCTCTTTTTTTATCTGACTGGTTGTACATTTGTAGTAAAAAGAAAGATGTGTTCATGGTGAGTCAGGTTTTGTTCAACATATAGATTTAGTTTTTTATTAAATGATTCTGAAATTATCCTCAATTGTCTCACTTCCTGCTAGATCCATTTAACACTAATATATGAATTTATGATAGTCGTTAAAACATAGCTAGCTTATACTTTAGCTTATGCTAGTTGAATTGAGCTAACGTTAACTGCATTTGCAGTGGAAAGCTAGCAACAAACAAAACTTAGTGTGATTGTGAGCATTATGACCGACAGGCATATTCTCCCTGCTGGTGCTCATGGGAAATGCAGTTTTCTTCCAGTAGGCCTTCAGCCTTTTAACGGATATTGTATTTCCTGCTTCATTGTGGGTTGTATGAAGGTTTCAACACTCATTCACTTTTTACCTGTTTTTTGTTACTTGTAGGTATTATAATCTGTTTTTATTTTAAGTACCGCTGATAAATGATGCATTCACTGACCTTAGTCATGAGCTCTGTGACGATGTGAAGCCCTTTGTGGAGCATCACCCCCAACAGGCGCACCAGGTTCTTATGCTGCAGCTTCCTGGAGGAGTGAATCAATATTTACAATAAAAACACAGTTTAAATGTCACTTAATTTCAACACATATAACACTTTTTTCTTCTATATCAAGCAAACTCAGTGAAATCTGGTTTAAGTGTATTCACAATATGCAGTGGAGGGAATTGCATTTCCTTAAAGGGGACCTATCATGCAAAATGCACTTTTGTATGTCTTTTATACATGAATATGTGTCCCCGGTGTGTCAGGGAACTCACCAAGTGTCTGAAAACACAACCCTCTCTCTTTTCCTCCATACCTAAATCTCTATAAACGGGGCTACAAGAGAGGTGATCATTATTTGAATTTTTCTGACGTGAGAAAAGGGGTGCTCCGCCTATATGGGCAACTCTCCACCTATCAGGGAAATGGGGGGTTGGGCCACGGCTGCTCGAAAGCACTGGAGACGCTGTAGTACATATGCCAGGCCTGTAAGTGGCGCTGTAGTCTGCCACAAAAGCAGCGAAGAAGACTTCCCGCACATGGTTGCCATGGTTGCCCTTCTGTTTATTCTCCGCTGTGGCTCTTTTTCTCCCTCCCCGAGGCAAGCGCTGTAATTCTCTCCTGTAGTCCACCAGCTGATGACAAACACCCACCTCTCTGCCTCTTCCAAGGAACGAGGGGACCGTACGGCAGAGTTTCAGTTAGAATTTTTTCCGCCGGTCAACATGTCCGTTAAAGTTTAAATCTTCCGGACAAAATTAGAAAAGTGCCGGTCAAAGGTCTTCTTTGTTATTTATTGAGCTTTAAAACAAATGAATAACGACTCTATATAATCATATAAGAATAAAACACGGAGGACGGAGATCTCTTTTTCTCCCCCTCTTCTGAGAGCCCAGCAGCTGATCTACGCCCCCCTCTCCTACAGGGGGGCGTGGTCAGCTACAGCTCATTTGCATTAAAGTTACGTCACAGAATAGCCCTTGCAAAAACAGGGCTGGAAAAGAGCAAATAGAGCGAAATGAGGCATGGCTAAAATGCATGATCTGTTTGGTATTTTGAAAAGAAAACTTCACAGACATGTTTTATATAGGTATGGCCCTACAATATATTTTTCAAATATAGCATGATAGGTCCACTTTAAGTATTGTACTTGTAAAATAAAAAATGTAAGTCATAGTGTTATAAAAACGTTTTAATAAGTTTACTTGAGTATTTCCATGTTATACTCCGCTACAATTCAGAGGTAAATGGTGTGTTTTTACTCCACTACATGTATTTACAGTAATACCTCGAGTTACTTTGCAGATTTTGATTAATTATGTGAAATGTAATCAACTCTTAAATCAGACTTTTACTTTTAAAAGAGTATTCTTACACTATGGTAATTCTACTTTTACTCAAGTACAAGATCTGAGTTCTACTTTTACTCAAGTACAATATCTGGGTACTTCTACTTTTACTCAAGTACAATATCTGGGTACTTCTACTTTTACTCAAGTACAATATCTGGGTACTTCTACTTTTACTCAAGTACAAGATCTGAGTACTTCTACTTTTACTCCAGTACAAGATCTGAGTACTTTTACTTTTACTCAAGTACCAGATCTGAGTAGGCCTACTTCTACTTTTAATCAAGTACAAGATCTGAGTACTTCTACTTTTACTCAAGTACAAGATCTGAGTAGGCCTACTTCTACTTTTAATCAAGTACAAGATCTGAGTACTTTTACTTTTACTCAAGTACCAGATCTGAGTACTTCTACCTTTACTCAAGTACAAGATCTGAGTACTTCTACTTTTACTCAAGTACCAGATCTGAGTACCTCTTCCATCGCTGATTAAAACCTCTCCAGACTCACGTCATGACGGTGGTTTCCTGCAGGAAGGCCTGGGCCGTCACGTCACATTTGATGGTCTTCACCGCCACCTGCTGGCCCAAATACTCTCCTTCATACACAGCTGCAGGGAAAACACACAGCATCAACATCTGCACTGACACTGACACACAAGGATGGGCTTTAATGTCTCTAAATGGGGAATATACTTACAGATAATACAAATTATATTGATTAAAAATAGACGCAAAATTACAAAACATGACTATTCGAGGTCATATTCCGCTCATGTTCAGGTTCATATAAGTATTTAGAGGCTCTAGTGACACATGTTTCCATGCTTCAATGTTCAAAATGCTTTTTAAAATTCAAATTGAATGCTCACCTCCAAACTCCCCTTCTCCAATATTTTCTCCCAGTTTGAGCTTCGTAATGTCCAGCAGCCATCCGCCTGCAGAGAGACACATGTATACACTTTCACATGCGTTTAAAAATAATAATAATTATATTTTATCTGAATAAATAAACACCAAACGTACTTTTGGACAGCTCCAGTTCAGCGGACTTGGTTCCGTGTTTTTGTTTTGGCTTCAGGAGAGTCGTGGCGATCGAGCCTTTGTTCCTCGAATAAAACTGAACACATGGAAACCGTATTATAGCAGAGAGTTTTTAAATATAAATGTACAATATCTGTAATTTGTAATTGTAATTTTTACTGTACAGAGGTGGGACAAGTACTGTGATCCTAGAGTGTAGGAATACTCTGTTACAAGTAAAACTCCTGCATTCAAAATGTTACTCAAGTAAAAGTACAAAAGTCGTAGCATCAAAATCTAGTGAAAGTCGCGACAGTAAAAGTAGTCGTTGTGCAGATTGGTCCATTTCAGAATAATATATATGATATGTTTTATAATGATTGATCATGAAAGTGTTCTCAAAGCTGGTAAAGGTGCAGCTAGTTTGAATGACTTTGTATTCTGCAGGGTAGCTGGTGGATTTACTCCAGGTGGAACTAAAGTCTGATTTAACACTTGATTATATTTCACATCATTCATCCACATCTGTAAAGTAACTAAAGGTATTCAATACATGGAGTGAAAAGTAGCAGAAAATAGAAATACTCAAGTGAAGTACAAGTACCTCAATATTACTGTATTAATTACAGTAATTTAGTAAATGTACTTAGTTACTTCCCACTTCTGGTACTGTACTTATGTACAATTTAAGGTACTTTATTTGAGTATTTCTTTGTTATGTTTTTTACTACTTCTACTCCAGTACGTCTCAGAGTCAAGTCTTTTTTTCAACTTTTTGCAGACTAGTATACATTATACAGAATTCAATTAATGGTTATTCAATATAATAAGATATCAGCATATTAAGCCCTTAAAATTACAACCTTAAAGAGATGCATACAAGAATGCATGGATGTATAATCCAACTATAACATGTATATAAAAACATACATCATATTATTCTGACACACCGAGTACTTTTAGTTTTGATGCTCCAGTGATATAATATGTACTATTATTGATTTTTAAGAACATAAAACTGCATAAAGTGTTGGTACTTTAAGTGTAATTTGACGGCCACTTTACCATCGTCTGACGGCAGTGGTAAAAATAAGCCTTTGTGTGTCACACTGAAACAAGGACAGGAAAACACACAAAGCCCTTTTATGGTTCCTCTGTTTCTGTGTCAGGGGTCAGTCAATGTGCTTCAGACTTATCAGTGAGCTGCAGGAAACAGAGGAGGAATATTTGGGCTGAATCATGCCGACAGCTGAAGATAAAAAGCCAGGCTCTGATGCGTCATTCTGTTTATTAGTCATTTACAGGCTACCTCAATATCAAAATGATTTCCTTTAGACCCATGGAAAATAACAATAATTTACCATACATTATAAACCTTATGCAGTATCAGAATCATATCTTTTAGTCTTAGTTTACTCAGTGTAGAAATACAAAAGTACTTTCATCAAAATCTAAGTTAAAGTGTCCTCTCTGTTACGACCCTGGGTCGTTATGTTGTGTGCAGGTATTTTCTTCCTCCTCCCGTGTCTGTGGCTGCGTATGAGTGAACAGGTGGTGCCCGCAGTGGCGGTTCTAGACCAATTTGACTGGGGGGGCCACTGGGGGGCTAGTTATTTTCTGAGGGGGGCACATTAAATGCAGGACGAAAAAGAGAACTAGACAGTATGAAGTAATTGCGCATAAGAAAACAATGCAATACAGTTATTGGTATTTGTTTCAGTACACTTATTTATTTCAGATTGATCTTATAGTTATTACTGTTAGCTTCAGCTTAAGTTATAATACAATGTTTGCACTAACACCATATTTATATAAAAATAAAGGCAATGAACAGTTACATCTCTACTTTACATAAGGGTGTCTGCACAATCTCACATTACAGCAACAAAATCCTGCGGTTTTTGGCAAACCGAGTACCAGAAAATATACATTAAAAAAAACAAAAAATTAACTAACTCATTGTTAGGGGTGCCATAGGGGGGTCAGAGGTCAGTGTTAGGGGGGCACTGCCCGCCCCCCCCTGCCCCCCCCTAGAACCGACCCTGGGTGCCTGGTAGCTGATTGGAGGCCCTCGACAGGCTGATTCCTCGGCGGCTCTCACTGACTCCACTTCTCCTACTCCCAACGCGGCCCTTTTTTGATATTTTATTCTATGGTGCTGTGAGCGCACCTTGGTATCGTTTTGTCCGTCTCCTCTGGCTGCGGGCCAGTGTCACTTTACCTCTCTTTGCAAGACAGATGTATGTTCTCAGGAGTGCAAACCCTTTTGTTTTCTTTTCCCTTTTGGATTGATCGTTTTCTCCTGTTTAAGTTAGTGTAGGTAAGAAGCCTGTATATTTATTTTCTCGGTTAGGTAAGATTTTGAGTTGTGTAAATTAGTCGTGGCTGGCGCGCTTGGGGTAGGGGGAGAGTAAGGGGGAGGTTGTTTAAAGGAATGGTATGCTCATGACACTCATTTTTTAAAAATTATCATCCGATAAAACAGACCAGTCTCTGCCAGTCTCTCTCTTTTTTTTTTTTAATCCGATGACATTATCAGTGATTTTAAACTGATTATATACCGAAATAACATCAACACTGTGGGCGCCGCCATTTCCCGGACGTGACGTAATCCATGCGTTTGGTTTTCGAAGACACGTTGATCTCCATGTTATTTACTGTAGTTTCTCTATTCAAATATGCCTCACTGTATCGCGAAATATTGCCATAATTCGGATAGGAACAATCCACGGAATGCTCGGTTCCATCTGTTGCCAAAAGGTAAGCATAAGAAGTACATTCGGAGGCAGTGGCTAGCGAAATGTGGCCGGCCCGAACCGAGAGATTTACAGGCTCATGTATGCAGCGAACATTTCACATTTCCGGACGACTACTCTGAGAGTATGATAAAACATAACATGGGATTTAAAGAACAACCATTACTCAATGGAGATGCAGTACCATCGGTCTTTCTGGTGTCATCACCGACCAGGACACCAGTTCGGCCAGTTGAGAAATCGCCCTCTGCAAGTGTGAAGCGACGGAGGAGCAGAAGTAGTGCTCGGAGTAAGAATAAGGTATGTTATAGCGCATTTCCATTGCAGCGGCTAGCCCCGTTTTAACGTCCAGGCCAGGACAGTTTTTGGTGGCCTTTCCATATAGCGTAGTACCGGCTAGTGTGTATTTCCCCCCAGTTTTTCCGGCCCCATAAAATCGTGATTCTATGGCCAGGGACAACGAAGCTGAGTATGCTAAACTAGAGAGGGAATCGCTAGCAAGGGTGGTACTACATGCATACATATAGTATCTTATATCATCTTCCTGTTATACACACATGCATTTCCAAACATCTGGACTACCTATGTTGCAAATGTATTATCTTTTCAATTTACACACGGCATCTATTGCACGTCTGTCCGTCCTGGGAGAGGGATCCCTCCTCTGTTGCTCTCCCTGAGGTTTCTCCATGTTCCCTTTAAACTGTGGGTTTTCTTCGGAAGTTTTTCCTTGTACGATGTGAGGGTCTTAGGACAGAGGGTGTCGTATTGTCATACTGATATGTATGGCTGAATTCCCCCATCCAATCTCTTCACATTGGTCAAAACTTGTTCCTCTGCTGACGAGTCCGAACTGAAATACTCCGCCATGTTTCCGTGTGTTGACAAAGTGAACGCATGGATGACGTCACGACCATCACGTGACTACTGAAAATGGCAAACATGGCGGCGGCCAGACGGAATATACAGGTCTTGATAAAAAAGAGCTATAAAATCATTATTTACCGGGGAATATCGCTGATTTCTTCAGGGTATGGTTTAAACATAACGTTTCACTAAATACTGAAGTTTTGATTAATTATCTAATGAGTGGACCATTCCTTTAAATAGATTGGATAGGCCTGGGTAAATGAGGGGGGAAAGGATGGGGACATACTGATCCTCTATAGGTCCTGTCTGAGACCTCTCTTCTGAGCTAGCCTTTTGTGCAGTGCACTCGTCATTTACAGCACTGCTGAGAGTTTGCCTCCCCATGTCTTCTCTGTCAGAGGCAGAGGTTTCATCTTTATTTATATTCCCATAAAATCCGACGCGTTTTGCAATATAGTGACGTATTTCTTCATCTGTAGGTGCTTGTGTTGGCACGTGCGTCACTATACTGTCATGAGGGAACAGGAGAGTGCTAAGGTAACTAGAGTGTTGAAACTCCCCTCCCTGGGTCGGGGTTTGGACCGCGACCAGGACTGGGGGAGTCTTGGCTGTGAAGGGAGCAACAGCTACCCCGTTCACGGCGAGTGCTGCATGATGACAAAGCCTCCGTATTTTATCTACCGCCTCTTTCTCTTTGTTTAGTTTCTTCTGGCCTAATAATCCGTGCTTTTGTTTGTTTAGGTCGCCAAGTTTTTTTACAAGCTGTCGTTCATAAACATTTAGAGCTGAGCCTAACTTTCCTAGAGTCTCATCTTCACATCCTGGATGATTCTTTCCTCACACCTATGGGGTTCTCCACTGCCAATGGGCATGACACCGAAGCTTTCTCAGGGTGGCCCTATGGTGGCTACGCCGCTGCTCCTGCTGATGATCAGGTGTATATCAGTATACTTGTCTGGGGTAGGGTTAGGGTTAGGGTAATGTTGTGAATCGAGTGGCCCATGGTGGTAGTGGGGTTATGGTATGGGCAGGCGTATGTTATGGACGACGAACACAGGCCACTCGATTCACAACATACCCTAACCCTACCCCTACCCCTACCCGTACCCCTCACACCAGATACTGACTGGTTTTCGGACCCCTCCAGACCCCCCCAATAAAGCAAAAACCACCCGTGAGGTGGGATGGATTATCTCGGCAAAGGAGAAGTGCTCACTATCACAGATTTTTTCAGATTTGTGAACAATATTTGAGAGAAATGGTTATTTTGTGTGAATAGAAAATGTTTTAGATCTTTGAGTTCATCTCATGAAAAATGGGAGCAAAAACAAAAGTGTTGCGTTTATATTTTTGTTCAGTGTATTTGCCTTCAAAATATACAAAGCATCGTAGAAGTGAGTATAAAAGTGAAAGACTATAATAAATGTACCTAAAAACTGTCCACCTCTCACGTCAGTACGCTGACAAATACTTATTAAACAGAGCATCAAGAAGAAACGTCTATTTCTGTCTTTTCTTCACCAGTTGTGGTAGAAGTGTGAATTGTAGAGTGAATTTCAGCGGTGCTTGGGGATTTCCTGTGGTGTCTGAACAATTACAAATATAGAGAAAGTGTGAAAGGAAACGCAACACACGACAGGTTTCAATTAAAAAAACAACTCTCAGACACTATTTGCTGTGAATTTTGTATATTTTACAACCTTTTCTCATTATTTGGTATATTTAGCTAATTCCAATTAACCCTTTTTATTGTTTTATTGAGCTTCTAAATGATATCCAGTTTTCGTGTTGTATAGTTTTAGCATGATATCTTTAAGGATTGTGTGCTTGCTGCAGCTTTATTTACTTTTCCCTATATAGAATTACCTCGATCATGTCGATGAGGTTGTAGAAGAACTGTGTGTTGTCAATGGTCAGCTTGTTGTCCTGGTATATGACGCGGTAGTGGACAACGTCTCTGGAGACACTCACACACAGGACGTAGTCTCCTGGGTGGCGGATGGACTCTCGGACCAGAAACAGCCCGTCCTCTGCCGGCTGCAGCTTACAAACCGCCTCTGGACCCGAAATCTTCCCGTGGAACCAACTAGAGACAGAAAAACACCAAATGCATGAAGTGTGGACGAGAAAAATACCATAATAGGATGACAGAGTGGCTCAATGATAACGTATTTCTATAGTGGACCCTGAAGGCAGCATCTCCCTGGTTCAATGGGATTTCTCCATTTGATTTTTGATTATTGCAGAAAATAATCAATCAAATGTTTATGATTATTACACGTTTTGATTAGCAGGATAATCTCCACATCACCACTTTATCATTTTTTAAGTAAGAAGCTAACTTTAGACTATAAAGGAACTACAGCACGGTCACATGACTTCACGTCACCACCGCTAAGCTAAAGGTGGCTAATGTTGAGCTATAAAGGAACTACAGCACGGTCACATGACTTCACGTCACCACCGCTAAGCTAAAGGTGGCTAATGTTGAGCTATAAAGGAACTACAGCACGGCCACATAACTCCACATCACCACCGCTAAGCTAAAGGCGGCTAATGTTGAGCTATAAAGGAACTACAGCACGGTCGCATGACTTCACGTCACCACCGCTAAGCTAAAGGCGGCTAATGTTGAGCTATAAAGGAACTACAGCACGGTCGCATGACTTCACGTCACCACCGCTAAGCTAAAGGCGGCTAATGTTGAGCTATAAAGGAACTACAGCACGGTCGCATGACTTCACGTCACCACCGCTAAGCTAAAGGCGGCTAATGTTGGGCTATAAAGGAACTACAGCACGGTCGCATGACTTCACGTCACCACCGCTAAGCTAAAGGTGGCTAATGTTGAGCTATAAAGGAACTACAGCACGGTCGCATGACTTCACGTCACCACCGCTAAGCTAAAGGTGGCTAATGTTGAGCTATAAAGGAACTACAGCACGGTCGCATGACTTCACGTCACCACCGCTAAGCTAAAGGTGGCTAATGTTGAGCTATAAAGGAACTACAGCACGGTCGCATGACTTCACGTCACCACCGCTAAGCTAAAGGCGGCTAATGTTGAGCTATAAAGGATCTACAGCACGGTCGCATGACTTCACGTCACCACCGCTAAGCTAAAGGTGGCTAATGTTGAGCTATAAAGGAACTACAGCACGGTCACATGACTTTACGTCACCACCGCTAAGCTAAAGGTGGCTAATGTTGAGCTATAAAGGAACTACAGCACGGTCACATGACTTCACGTCACCACCGCTACGCTAAAGGTGGCTAATGTTGAGCTATAAAGGAACTACAGCACGGCCACATAACTTCACATCACCACCGCTAAGCTAAAGGCGGCTAATGTTGAGCTATAAAGGAACTACAGCACGGTCGCATGACTTCACGTCACCACCGCTAAGCTAAAGGCGGCTAATGTTGAGCTATAAAGGAACTACAGCACGGTCGCATGACTTCACGTCACCACCGCTAAGCTAAAGGTGGCTAATGTTGAGCTATAAAGGAACTACAGCACGGTCTCATGACTTCACGTCACCACCGCTAAGCTAAAGGCGGCTAATGTTGGGCTATAAAGGAACTACAGCACGGTCGCATGACTTCACGTCACCACCGCTAAGCTAAAGGTGGCTAATGTTGAGCTATAAAGGAACTACAGCACGGTCGCATGACTTCACGTCACCACCGCTAAGCTAAAGGCGGCTAATGTTGAGCTATAAAGGAACTACAGCACGGTCGCATGACTTCACGTCACCACCGCTAAGCTAAAGGTGGCTAATGTTGAGCTATAAAGGAACTACAGCACGGTCGCATGACTTCATGTCACCACCGCTAAGCTAAAGGTGGCTAATGTTGAGCTATATAGGATCTACAGCACGGTCGCATGACTTCACGTCACCACCGCTAAGCTAAAGGTGGCTAATGTTGAGCTATAAAGGAACTACAGCACGGTCGCATGCCTTCATGTCACCACCGCTACTAAGCTAAAGGCATCTAATGTTGCACTATAAAGGAACTACAGCACGGTCACATGACTTCACGTCACCACCGCTAAGCTAAAGGTGGCTAATGTTGAGCTATAAAGGAACTACAGCACGGTCGCATGACTTCACGTCACCACCGCTAAGCTAAAGGTGGCTAATGTTGAGCTATAAAGGATCTACAGCACGGTCGCATTACTTCACGTCACCACCGCTAAGCTAAAGGTGGCTAATGTTGAGCTATAAAGGAACTACAGCACGGTCACATGACTTTACGTCACCACCGCTAAGCTAAAGGTGGCTAATGTTGAGCTATAAAGGAACTACAGCACGGTCACATGACTTCACGTCACCACCGCTAAGCTAAAGGTGGCTAATGTTGAGCTATAAAGGAACTACAGCACGGCCACATAACTTCACATCACCACCGCTAAGCTAAAGGCGGCTAATGTTGAGCTATAAAGGAACTACAGCACGGTCGCATGACTTCACGTCACCACCGCTAAGCTAAAGGCGGCTAATGTTGAGCTATAAAGGAACTACAGCACGGTCTCATGACTTCACGTCACCACCGCTAAGCTAAAGGCGGCTAATGTTGGGCTATAAAGGAACTACAGCACGGTCGCATGACTTCACGTCACCACCGCTAAGCTAAAGGTGGCTAATGTTGAGCTATAAAGGAACTACAGCACGGTCGCATGACTTCACGTCACCACCGCTAAGCTAAAGGTGGCTAATGTTGAGCTATAAAGGATCTACAGCACGGTCGCATTACTTCACGTCACCACCGCTAAGCTAAAGGTGGCTAATGTTGAGCTATAAAGGAACTACAGCACGGTCACATGACTTTACGTCACCACCGCTAAGCTAAAGGTGGCTAATGTTGAGCTATAAAGGAACTACAGCACGGTCACATGACTTCACGTCACCACCGCTAAGCTAAAGGTGGCTAATGTTGAGCTATAAAGGAACTACAGCACGGCCACATAACTTCACATCACCACCGCTAAGCTAAAGGCGGCTAATGTTGAGCTATAAAGGAACTACAGCACGGTCGCATGACTTCACGTCACCACCGCTAAGCTAAAGGTGGCTAATGTTGAGCTATAAAGGAACTACAGCACGGTCTCATGACTTCACGTCACCACCGCTAAGCTAAAGGCGGCTAATGTTGGGCTATAAAGGAACTACAGCACGGTCGCATGACTTCACGTCACCACCGCTAAGCTAAAGGTGGCTAATGTTGAGCTATAAAGGAACTACAGCACGGTCGCATGACTTCACGTCACCACCGCTAAGCTAAAGGCGGCTAATGTTGAGCTATAAAGGATCTACAGCACGGTCGCATGACTTCACGTCACCACCGCTAAGCTAAAGGTGGCTAATGTTGAGCTATAAAGGAACTACAGCACGGTCACATGACTTTACGTCACCACCGCTAAGCTAAAGGTGGCTAATGTTGAGCTATAAAGGAACTACAGCACGGTCACATGACTTCACGTCACCACCGCTACGCTAAAGGTGGCTAATGTTGAGCTATAAAGGAACTACAGCACGGCCACATAACTTCACATCACCACCGCTAAGCTAAAGGCGGCTAATGTTGAGCTATAAAGGAACTACAGCACGGTCGCATGACTTCACGTCACCACCGCTAAGCTAAAGGCGGCTAATGTTGAGCTATAAAGGAACTACAGCACGGTCGCATGACTTCACGTCACCACCGCTAAGCTAAAGGCGGCTAATGTTGAGCTATAAAGGAACTACAGCACGGTCTCATGACTTCACGTCACCACCGCTAAGCTAAAGGCGGCTAATGTTGGGCTATAAAGGAACTACAGCACGGTCGCATGACTTCACGTCACCACCGCTAAGCTAAAGGTGGCTAATGTTGAGCTATAAAGGAACTACAGCACGGTCGCATGACTTCACGTCACCACCGCTAAGCTAAAGGTGGCTAATGTTGAGCTATAAAGGAACTACAGCACGGTCGCATGACTTCACGTCACCACCGCTAAGCTAAAGGTGGCTAATGTTGAGCTATAAAGGAACTACAGCACGGTCGCATGACTTCATGTCACCACCGCTAAGCTAAAGGTGGCTAATGTTGAGCTATATAGGATCTACAGCACGGTCGCATGACTTCACGTCACCACCGCTAAGCTAAAGGTGGCTAATGTTGAGCTATAAAGGAACTACAGCACGGTCGCATGCCTTCATGTCACCACCGCTACTAAGCTAAAGGCATCTAATGTTGCACTATAAAGGAACTACAGCACGGTCACATGACTTCACGTCACCACCGCTAAGCTAAAGGTGGCTAATGTTGAGCTATAAAGGAACTACAGCACGGTCGCATGACTTCACGTCACCACCGCTAAGCTAAAGGTGGCTAATGTTGAGCTATAAAGGATCTACAGCACGGTCGCATTACTTCACGTCACCACCGCTAAGCTAAAGGTGGCTAATGTTGAGCTATAAAGGAACTACAGCACGGTCACATGACTTTACGTCACCACCGCTAAGCTAAAGGTGGCTAATGTTGAGCTATAAAGGAACTACAGCACGGTCACATGACTTCACGTCACCACCGCTAAGCTAAAGGTGGCTAATGTTGAGCTATAAAGGAACTACAGCACGGCCACATAACTTCACATCACCACCGCTAAGCTAAAGGCGGCTAATGTTGAGCTATAAAGGAACTACAGCACGGTCGCATGACTTCACGTCACCACCGCTAAGCTAAAGGCGGCTAATGTTGAGCTATAAAGGAACTACAGCACGGTCTCATGACTTCACGTCACCACCGCTAAGCTAAAGGCGGCTAATGTTGGGCTATAAAGGAACTACAGCACGGTCGCATGACTTCACGTCACCACCGCTAAGCTAAAGGTGGCTAATGTTGAGCTATAAAGGAACTACAGCACGGTCGCATGACTTCACGTCACCACCGCTAAGCTAAAGGTGGCTAATGTTGAGCTATAAAGGAACTACAGCACGGTCGCATGACTACACGTCACCACCGCTAAGCTAAAGGTGGCTAATGTTGAGCTATAAAGGAACTACAGCACGGTCGCATGACTTCATGTCACCACCGCTAAGCTAAAGGTGGCTAATGTTGAGCTATAAAGGATCTACAGCACGGTCGCATGACTTCACGTCACCACCGCTAAGCTAAAGGTGGCTAATTTTGAGCTATAAAGGAACTACAGCACGGTCGCATGCCTTCATGTCACCACCGCTACTAAGCTAAAGGCAGCTAATGTTGCACTATAAAGGAACTACAGCACGGTCACATGACTTCACATCACCACTGCTAAGCTAAAGGTGGCTAATGTTGAGCTATAAAGGAACTACAGCACGGTCGCATGACTTCATGTCACCACCGCTGAGCTAAAGGCAGCTAATGTTGAGCTATAAAGGAACTACAGCACGGTCGCATGACTTCACGTCACCACCGCTAAGCTAAAGGTGGCTAATGTTGGGCTATAAAGGAACTACAGCACGGCCACATGACTTCACGTCACCACCGCTAAGCTAAAGGCGGCTAATGTTGGGCTATAAAGGATCTACAGCATGGTCGCATGACTTCACGTTACCACCGCTAAGCTAAAGGTGGCTAATGTTGAGCTATAAAGGAACTACAGCACGGTCGCATGACTTCACGTCACCACCGCTAAGCTAAAGGCGGCTAATGTTGAGCTATAAAGGAACTACAGCACGGTCGCATGACTTCACGTCACCACCGCTAAGCTAAAGGCGGCTAATGTTGAGCTATAAAGGAACTACAGCACGGTCTCATGACTTCACGTCACCACCGCTAAGCTAAAGGCGGCTAATGTTGGGCTATAAAGGAACTACAGCACGGTCGCATGACTTCACGTCACCACCGCTAAGCTAAAGGTGGCTAATGTTGAGCTATAAAGGAACTACAGCACGGTCGCATGACTTCACGTCACCACCGCTAAGCTAAAGGTGGCTAATGTTGAGCTATAAAGGAACTACAGCACGGTCGCATGACTTCACGTCACCACCGCTAAGCTAAAGGTGGCTAATGTTGAGCTATAAAGGAACTACAGCACGGTCGCATGACTTCATGTCACCACCGCTAAGCTAAAGGTGGCTAATGTTGAGCTATATAGGATCTACAGCACGGTCGCATGACTTCACGTCACCACCGCTAAGCTAAAGGTGGCTAATGTTGAGCTATAAAGGAACTACAGCACGGTCGCATGCCTTCATGTCACCACCGCTACTAAGCTAAAGGCATCTAATGTTGCACTATAAAGGAACTACAGCACGGTCACATGACTTCACGTCACCACCGCTAAGCTAAAGGTGGCTAATGTTGAGCTATAAAGGAACTACAGCACGGTCGCATGACTTCACGTCACCACCGCTAAGCTAAAGGTGGCTAATGTTGAGCTATAAAGGATCTACAGCACGGTCGCATTACTTCACGTCACCACCGCTAAGCTAAAGGTGGCTAATGTTGAGCTATAAAGGAACTACAGCACGGTCACATGACTTTACGTCACCACCGCTAAGCTAAAGGTGGCTAATGTTGAGCTATAAAGGAACTACAGCACGGTCACATGACTTCACGTCACCACCGCTAAGCTAAAGGTGGCTAATGTTGAGCTATAAAGGAACTACAGCACGGCCACATGACTTCACATCACCACCGCTAAGCTAAAGGTGGCTAATGTTGAGCTATAAAGGAACTACAGCACGGTCGCATGACTTCACGTCACCACCGCTAAGCTAAAGGCGGCTAATGTTGAGCTATAAAGGAACTACAGCACGGTCTCATGACTTCACGTCACCACCGCTAAGCTAAAGGTGGCTAATGTTGGGCTATAAAGGAACTACAGCACGGTCGCATGACTTCACGTCACCACCGCTAAGCTAAAGGTGGCTAATGTTGAGCTATAAAGGAACTACAGCACGGTCGCATGACTTCACGTCACCACCGCTAAGCTAAAGGTGGCTAATGTTGAGCTATAAAGGAACTACAGCACGGTCGCATGACTACACGTCACCACCGCTAAGCTAAAGGTGGCTAATGTTGAGCTATAAAGGAACTACAGCACGGTCGCATGACTTCATGTCACCACCGCTAAGCTAAAGGTGGCTAATGTTGAGCTATAAAGGATCTACAGCACGGTCGCATGACTTCACGTCACCACCGCTAAGCTAAAGGTGGCTAATTTTGAGCTATAAAGGAACTACAGCACGGTCGCATGCCTTCATGTCACCACCGCTACTAAGCTAAAGGCAGCTAATGTTGCACTATAAAGGAACTACAGCACGGTCACATGACTTCACATCACCACTGCTAAGCTAAAGGTGGCTAATGTTGAGCTATAAAGGAACTACAGCACGGTCGCATGACTTCATGTCACCACCGCTGAGCTAAAGGCAGCTAATGTTGAGCTATAAAGGAACTACAGCACGGTCGCATGACTTCACGTCACCACCGCTAAGCTAAAGGTGGCTAATGTTGGGCTATAAAGGAACTACAGCACGGCCACATGACTTCACGTCACCACCGCTAAGCTAAAGGCGGCTAATGTTGGGCTATAAAGGATCTACAGCATGGTCGCATGACTTCACGTTACCACCGCTAAGCTAAAGGTGGCTAATGTTGAGCTATAAAGGAACTACAGCTCGGTTGCATGACTTCACGTCACCACCGCTAAGCTAAAGGCGGCTAATGTTGAGCTATAAAGGAACTACAGCACGGTCGCATGACTTCACGTCACCACCGCTAAGCTAAAGGTGGCTAATGTTGGGCTATAAAGGAACTACAGCACGGCCACATGACTTCACGTCACCACCGCTAAGCTAAAGGCGGCTAATGTTGGGCTATAAAGGATCTACAGCATGGTCGCATGACTTCACGTCACCACCGCTAAGCTAAAGGTGGCTAATGTTGAGCTATAAAGGAACTACAGCACGGTTGCATGACTTCATGTCACCACCGCTATTAAGCTAAAGGCAGCTAATGTTGCACTATAAAGGAACTACAGCATGGTCACATGACTTCATGTCACCACCTCTGAGCTAAAGGCAGCTAATGTTGGGCTATAAAGGAACTACAGCACGGTCACATGACTTCACATCACCACCGCTAAGCTAAAGGTGGCTAATGTTGAGCTATAAAGGAACTACAGCACGGTCGCATGACTTCACATCACCACCGCTGAGCTAAAGGCAGCTAATGTTGAGCTATAAAGGAACTACAGCACGGCCACATGACTTCACATCACCACCGCTAAGCTAAAGGTGGCTAATGTTGAGCTATAAAGGAACTACAGCACGGTCACATGACTTCACGTCACCAGCGCTAAGCTAAAGGCGGCTAATGTTAGGCTATAAAGGAACTACAGCACGGTCACATGACTTCATGTCACCACCGCTAAGCTAAAGGCAGAATGTTGGGCTATAAAGGAACTACAGCACGGTCACATGACTTCACGTCACCACCACTAAGCTCAAGGTGTCTTATGTTGGGCTTTAAACGAACTACAGCACTGTCACATGACTACACGTCACCACCGCTGAGCTAAAGTTAGCTTATGTTGGGCTTTCAAATTCACCAAAACAAAACGTTTGAAAGACAAAAGTAAAAATAAATTAGTGAGTGAAAAATCATAAATTCTAAATTACTGAATTTATTTTTCTGACGGACAGGAGGTGAGAACATGTGAATGGTTTTCACGTGGGGAGAAGATGGTGTTTGTTTGTACATTGTTCTCACACTGTGTGGTCACAAGATGTTGAAATATTGAGTAGGCAGAAGCTAAAGTTAGAAGCTAAAGAGCATCAGAGCCACATACACTGCGTCTGTTCACTGTCGGAGTAAACAAGGCTGCATCCTACAGATAACACACATTCAGAACTTTAAAGTATAATAAAATAGATATAAATAGATATAAAATAATATTAATAATACTAGTAATAATAATATAGATATAATAATACAAATATAACAAATTAAATAAATTATTATTATTATAATAATAATAACATCAAATAAATATAATACTACAATATATTTAAAAATATAAAAAGACAAATAAAAAATTAAATTGTTATTATTCATTATAATAATGATAATATTTAAATATTATATATAAATTCATAACATATAATGGAAAATAAAAACGGAATCATTCTTATTAAAAATAAAGTTTTAAATATTTATATAAGAACCCATATTTCCATTATACATCAAATATCACTCCCGCAGCATTTAAACGCCTCTATTACTTGTTTCTTTGTTGACCTTTTCTTTCTACTTCAGAGGAGGACATTTAGATTTTTAAGACAGAATCTAAAGAGGTATGTCTCCTCTATTGCCCCTCTATAAATCAACACTCCTTATGAAATTTAGAACAGTGTTTAGCGGAGACGTACGGCATGAAGCTGAGTCCGGGGTCGACTCGCAGAGCTTCTCTCTCGCGGACGTTTGTGGAGTTGATGAGTCCTTCCTCTCCGCTGGAGTTGTGTCTGACTCTGTAGAAGCCCTTCTTCTTGGGAGGAGCACAGAGGTGTTAAATGAAGGAACGATATATCTGTACGAGTGCAGCTCCTTTTAAAGCAACCATTACCGTGCTGGTGTGGATGATGGTGAGGATGTCCCCTTTGTGGTAAAACAGCTCTTCAGGCTTTGGCTTCCTGTGATCTCCCTTAGCCACACACTGAGTACCAGCAGCCCAGCTCATCTACAGGAGCAGAGGGACATAATAAATACACATTCAATTACAATAAATACATTCAATTAAAGGATTAAAGGATTACAATTAAAACATAACAAAAAATATAATAATAAAATAATAATAATAACAATAATACAATAAAAAGGTTGAATTTAGTTATAATAATAATAATAATAATAATAAACCTTACAAATAAATACGTTATTATTATTATTTCAAACATTTAATAACAACAATTAACTTTATAAGTACTGAAGGTTTATCTTAAATAACAACAAAATTATTGTGAAACTAAAATCTAGTCATACTGTATGTACGTTTTTCAAGAGTTATTCAATGTTTAACTCTGTACTGGATTTAATAAAGCACCTAAAATAATATTTTTTAAAAAGAAGAATAATCAGCTGTGTGCTATTCCACCCCGGTCTCCTCTAATAAATAACAGCACATACCTTTGCCATGAGGCTGGAGGGATGGATGAATATTCACACCTGTCGAGGAGGGGAAATGTCCCTAATTAATAAGAAACCATCAAATAAAGTCCATTAAAGCTTAAAATAGAGTCCTTTGGAGAAGCAGTCCCCGAGGAAATGTGGATCCAGAAACACAATAAGCAGATATGCAGCGCAGTGTTCCTTTCGCAGGGATTTAAAGTACATTTGAAAGACTGCTTGTCCAGCCTGGTTCATGTCGGCATGAATGTTTTATTACCTGCAGCTCAGTGGCAGCTGGGGACACACTCCTGCAGAAACCCTGCGGAAAACACCAGCAGAACCCGGCTCCCGGTGTCAGTCAGCGGTGACAGGGCTCCATTATAACATCCGATCTTCCCCTCACAACACTCAGCATGCTCCACAGCTGATGTTTGTCTGCCACTTCCTCAATGTTTCAGAGGAGGGTGATTCATATTTCATGACGCCACGGCCATGACTGACTCGTGACTCCCAAAAACCCCTGAGAATTGTACTACCATTTGTCTTAAAAGATATCGGTAGGCTATATTTTTTTTTATTAGCGTTTTTTTTTGCTAAAATATTGACTTGTTTATGTATCATTGTTTTATTATATTTATTAATGTTGTCTTATGTCTGTATATCTTTTACCGAGTTGTTCATCTGTTGTGAACTTTTTTGTTATTATATTGTATTTATTCTCTTATTAATCAGTGTTGGACTAAGTAAACTGTACTGTATTTCACTCATTCGTTTCCTGATACTTGTACAGTAAAACAATTATCTCTCCTATATTTATTTGATATTTATTTTAAAGACGTATGGTAATAATACAAAAATGTAATATATCACGTCAATTATCCTTCATTATTTTAGGTTAAGATACAACTTTACTGATGTCTTGGTGAAAATCACAAGCTACATAGCAGTGGGCCTACTTGCGTACCATGCTGCGAATGGATCCAGGACATGGTTAAACCGTACACCCCAGCACGTGCACTCCGCTCTGCATCAGCCAAACGACTCGCTGCACCCTCGCTGCGAAGGGGACCCAAGTTCCCATCAGCAAAAACACGTGGGTTTGCTATCCTGGCTCCAAGATGGTGGAATGAGCTCCCCATTGACATCAGGACAGCAGAAAGCTTACACACCTTCTGGACTGAAAACTCATCTCTTTCGACTCCACTTCGAGCGATAGAATTACAAACAAAGCACTTATATACTAATAAAGGGCTGGCTTATCTAAAGCCAGTTGAGTAGCACTTGAAATGTTTGGCTCTATGAAACCTGATGTACTTATATTATTCTGTTTTCTTCAAGTTTGTATCTTCCTGGTCGAATGTACTTATTGTAAGTCGCTTTGGATTAAAGCGTCAGCTAAATGCAATGTAATGTAATAACAACCCTCTGTCTGAAACCAGAGCCCAGTCTGCTCTGATTGGTTAGCTGTTGTGATTGGTCAACCACTTAGAGATGTCCCGGCCCTTAGCCAATCACGTACAATGTGTTGGAGCGCTAGCCAATAGGAGCGTGATGAAAAACCCATACAGTATAACACACAACAGGAATTCAAATATATTTTATTTTTGAAATCAGAATGACCTGATTTTTTCTGAGTGAATATTTTGGGTAGCCTTCTATCACCCTGAAGTGAAATGACTCTTTGATTATGGACAGTTTTTTTTAATGTATTTGTATCTTAAGATAGAGGGCCGATAGCTCATATGAGACTTCAAAGCTCTTTTATTTTGAAACTGTACATCAGAATGTAATCAGAGTGACTCTTTACCTTTATCTTACTGGAACACAGGCCCGGACTGGCCATCGGGAGGACCGGGAGGTTTCCCGATGGCCTGGCATGTTAAGTGGCCTGCTGGCCTAAAGATTTTGTTTGTATTGTGAACGCAACGCTGCGCAAATGTGGGTCTGACTCTGCCTCACAGAGGGTGACTGGCTGTCTACATGATGTGGCCTGCCGACATGACCACTTTCATACAGATCATACTAATGCCCTCGATTGGTCTCTGTGTGTCATTCAAGCTCGGGAGGGTGTGTGTATGTGTGGCGCGAGCCAGTGAGATAAAGCGCGCGCGCCGGTTACGTGTATTGTTGTTGTTAGCATCTGGTGCTAGCTAGCTGCGCTAACGGATATAAGGAGCTTTTTCAACAAGAAGGTGGAGGAGAGTCCTCTCCTGTCAGACTGAGAGATTGATAACCTCAGCTCAGGTGAGGTAAAGGACTCTCTGAGTGCTTAGATAGTTAACTTAGTCTAAGTTATCTCAGTGGGTCTCAAACGGTTTGGTCACCATTTATGTAAACACATATTTCCATTTGACGGGGGAGTGATTAATAAAATATGCATGAATAATAATTTAAAAAAACGTTAACTAGGTGAAAAAAGGTAAGATAAACTATTAAAACTTGTTGAGAGCTAAAACGAGTCTTTGCTTCTGCCTCAAAGAGGAGCAGGGGGAGAGAGGGGAGACAGGTGAGGCTGGTTCAGGAGCTCAGACACACTCACAACTATAAATGAACCAAAACAATAAAATAAACAAGTTTCAATGTTTTTTCATATTGGATATGGTATGTTATTGGTTATGGCCATGTTTTTATGATTTTATGATTATTTAAATGTATACAGTTATGTTTCATATGGGTGTAGTCTCTTTATTTCCCCCTCAAAATGCACCAGATTGATGCATTTAAGTCCAACATTTAAAAACAAATCTTACCGGGGGAGCATGCCCCCGGACCCCCCTATAGGATTTGAGGTACACCCCCACTTAAAATATGTTCACATAGGTTCCTAAATAGATTTGCACATTTTTTAAAATAGTAACCCATGTCCATATGTTTATTTTTGGGTAGATTTAGAGGGCTATCACTATGGGCAGCAACGCTGTAATAATTGATCAATAGATCCAGCAAAATGGCACAAAAAACTGGTAGTGGCCTGGCTGGGTGTATAATTCCCGGCCTGACTTATTGTCCCAGTCCGGCCCTGCTGGAACACGTTTTACAGTTTAGTCTTTTAGGAGGCACATGTTTTATTTTAGCTTAATATGGAGATTTGACCTCAAAACCAGAAGTATTGACGACCCTTAGCCTTTTTTATGTGTCAATATAAAAATGTAAAAATAACTCAACAATGACAATTGAATAAATTACGCATCTTTTCTTTCTGTGCATTCTTTGATACAAATCTACAACAGGGGTGTCAAACTCAATCTCATCACGGGCCACATTAGCATTATGGTTGCACTAAGGGCCAGTTGTAACTTTAAGACTATATAAATATACATATAAATATACCTATACATATATATTAAATAATGTATTATATTATATTATTGGCTCTGCATTGGATTACTATCAGTTCTGGTAATAACTTCATAAATAACTACATCTGAAAGCAGAAGTCTAGGGCAAATAATTGAAAGAAAATATTCAACAATTACGGCCCGTCCACACTACAGCTTCAAAAAAAGCTTGGAGCTGAAGCTCGACCAACAACCAATCACATGAATCTCCCGCCCCTGACACACAAGCAGCGGTTTGAAGAGACATGGAGAAGAGGGGACACGTGTTGATGTAGAAGAGACATGAAGAAGAGGGGACACGTGTTGATGTAGAAGAGACATGAAGAAGAGGGGACCATGTTGATGTAGAAGACACATGAAGAAGAGGGGACACATGTTGATGTAGAAGAGACATGAAGAAGAGGGGACACATGTTGATGTAGAAGAGACATGAAGAAGAGGGGACACGTGTTGATGTAGAAGAGACATGGAGAAGAGGGGACACGTGTTGATGTAGAAGAGACATGAAGAAGAGGGGACACGTGTTGATGTAGAAGAGACATGAAGAAGAGGGGACCATGTTGATGTAGAAGAGATATGAAGAAGAGGGGACACATGTTGATGTAGAAGAGACATGAGGAAGAGGGGACACATGTTGATGTAGAAAAGACATGAAGAAGAGGGGACACATGTTGATGTAGAAGAGACATGAAGAAGAGGGGACACATGTTGATGTAGAAGAGACATGAGGAAGAGGGGACACATGTTGATGTAGAAGAGACATGAAGAAGAGGGGACACATGTTGATGTAGAAGAGATATGAAGAAGAGGGGACACATGTTGATGTAGAAGAGACATGAAGAAGAGGGGACACATGTTGATGTAGAAGAGACATGAAGAAGAGGGGACACATGTTGATGTAGAAGAGACGTGGAGAAGAGGGGACACATGTTGATGTAGAAGAGACACGAAGAAGAGGGGACACATGTTGATGTAGAAGAGACATGAGGAAGAGGGGACACATGTTGATGTAGAAGAGACATGAAGAAGAGGGGACACATGTTGATGTAGAAGAGACGTGGAGAAGAGGGGACACATGTTGATGTAGAAGAGACATGAAGAAGAGGGGACACATGTTGATGTAGAAGAGACGTGGAGAAGAGGGGACACATGTTGATGTAGAAGAGACATGAAGAAGAGGGGACACAAGTTGATGTAGAAGAGACATGAAGAAGAGGGGACACATGTTGATGTAGAAGAGATATGAAGAAGAGGGGACACAAGTTGATGTAGAAGAGACATGAAGAAGAGGGGACACATGTTGATGTAGAAGAGACGTGGAGAAGAGGGGACACATGTTGATGTAGAAGAGACGTGGAGAAGAGGGGACACATGTTGATGTAGAAGAGACATGAAGAAGAGGGGACACAAGTTGATGTAGAAGAGACATGAAGAAGAGGGGACACATGTTGATGTAGAAGAGATATGAAGAAGAGGGGACACAAGTTGATGTAGAAGAGACATGAAGAAGAGGGGACACATGTTGATGTAGAAGAGACGTGGAGAAGAGGGGACACATGTTGATGTAGAAGAGACATGAAGAAGAGGGGACACAAGTTGATGTAGAAGAGACATGGAGAAGTGGATTTTGCATAATAGGTGACCTTTAAAGTGTTTTAATGCTCAATAGCTCCTGTTTTGTTTGTTGATGCTTCTGTCGTGTGTCTGTCGCCTCTTCCGGTCGGATCCATCGGTACGATATTCTCTAACGGAGCAGAAGGCGGAGGATGCGTGTAGTAGCCAGGAGCAAAAGGTGGAGGAGGAAGGTACTCGTACGGTAACCCATCATCATCATAAGCGAGGGAATATGGCGACTCAACAACAGCGTGCTTCCCTGTGATCTCCTGGTACTCGTGCTCCGTGACTCCACTCGTCTCCTCCGCGGGACTCTCCGGCAGCGGTCTGCCTATATTTTGGAATTTCTTCTTCAGGTTCTTCAGGTTGGAGACGACTAACAGCTTTGCTTCCTGGATCTTTGCCGACTGCATGGTGGCGCTCATGTGGGGTGCAGTGGCTGTGGGAGCGAGGGGGGTCCCAGGTGCAGAAACTGTTCTGATGGAAGCCTGGTTCTGCCTCGCCGGAGGGAAGGGGCTTCGGGCGGGGACCTCCGGGCGCTGGTGGGACGGAGGGTTGTCCGATCTCTTCCTGGTCACAGGCTGGAGATCATAAACATGAGACGGCATCAGCATTGTAAGAAAATGAAAGGGCACCCTATCCACTGAAAACACGCTTCAAATCATAGATGTATCGAAAACATGGTGACTAAATAAGCAACACACAAAGATTAAAGGGGCCCATTTAGTTTTTTGGGGGCTTTCCCTTTCTGCTGTAGTGTGAAAAATCCCCAAATCCCCTCCAGCTTTTCTCCCACCCTGCCTGAAACACCTCCATTGGACTCCTTTGTGCTACAGGACATAAGGCGCATTCACACCGCAGTACTTTTCCCACAAAGGTTCATGAGAACTCTTTTGTCGCGTTCACACCAAAAAGAGCCGGTACTAAAAGTAGTTAATGCGAACCTTTTTACCCCCTCGAAAGTCCCTGCTAGAGAGCAGGGACTTTCGAGCTGCTCTCTTGTGAGAAAAGATCTATATTTCTGATTGGCTGGGCGGATTGCAAACCACGCCCCGTAAAACTCCCAAAAAGTTTTGTGAAGCCGCCATTTTATTATCCTCGCATTAACATTATTAGCATTAGCATTAGCCCAGCGCAGAAACGCAGAGAGACTAACTTATGGCAACACAAAATAAAACATGGGAGCGGTGGAGATGAGGAGGTGTCGACGTTCTGGCGATTTACTCGTCGATTTAGTCGTCCCCAACTCCGGGGACTTCCGGCCGGGGACTCCGGGCGGCAGTATACGCCGTGAAGTGGTTTGCGGCCTGCCAGTAAACCCAAAGCAGAAGAAGAAGAAGTGACGTCAGCGGCTTCATTTGCCTAATCCTCCCCAGGGACTTTTTCCGGTGTGAACACGATCTGTACTTAGTTCATGCGAACTAAAGAGTTCTCATGAACCTTTGTGGGAAAAGTACTGCGGTGTGAATGCGCCTATAGTGATAGCACTACACTTGCACTTCTATTGGATTGCGCCAACCAATCAGAGCAGACTAGGCTCTGGTTTCAGACAGAGGGTGAAAAGAGGTGCTGCAGCACAGGCAGTATGAGAAAAATAAAGACCTTTTTGAACATTAAAGCCTGGAGACATGTTACAGTAGAGACACTACGTACACATTTGAACTTGAACATGAGCAGGACATGACCCCTTTAATGTCTTGAAAATTATCTAAAGACGTTTTCTTACTTAGCTTAACAGAATCTCTGATGGGACAAAACCAAAACAGTTCGAAGGTAGCAAGACATTTTTTTATTCATATTAGATCCCATCACTAGCATATCGAAACCGGAAGATGATTCGAACAAAACAAACATTAAAAGGTCTTGAAGATAGCGTTGATCAGAAATGTTTCAACTTCAATTTTTTTTTAAGAACAATTTTAGAACCACATTATTACCGTCGCTGGGAGGGGAGGGGTGATGAACGGGTGGTCTTCTGACAGATTAGGGTACAGTCTGTTTGGAGACAGGACTGCAGAGTTCCTCATGGTATCTCGACGAGGAAGAGCGGGGGGGATTTCTTCTTCTGATGTTGGGAGGGTTGAGCTTGGATGCTTGGAGATGTTTTCCATCCAACTGAAGTAGGTATGTACAGGTTTTGGGGGAAACAGCAACTCTGCATAGTCAGACTTGTGATTGGATCTCTGGACGGAGAGAGAAGCACAACAGGTTGTTACTGTTTTCTTTTTGCATGAAGTGCAAGTGGAAAGGAAATAAGCAAATGTTGTGGTTGTTGATCGGACAGGTGACTACAGTACAGGAAGAAAATAAGGACGTTTTCCCAAAGCAAATATATTGTCCCAATGCTATACTGACATGTACACAGTCTGATTGAGGTATTTCAACATCATAAACTAACTTAGGATATTGAATACAAACATAGTTGTTCGTATACAAACCATTCAAATCTATATCTTCTAGATCACCTGTATTCAGTTCCTCACCTGTCCACAAGCGACAGTCAACACCTCGCTGAAAGGCATGATGGGAGTCCTGCGGTGGAAGTCTATGAGCTCCTGCAGACCCCGGTGACGCAGGTCTTCTCCAACTATGATGTACTGACCGTCCTCTAATGCATCGATCATGAAATGTCTGCAGCGGTCTTCAGCACTGAGGGGCAAAGAGAGAGGGGGGGGGTCCTCATTAAAGGGGCCCTATTCTGCTCGTATTCAGGTTCATGTTAGTATTTCGTCTCTCTACTGGGACATGTCTCCATGCTCTAATGTTCAAAAAGCTCTTTATTTTGTTCATACTGCCTGTGCTGCAGCACCTCTTTTCACCCTCTGTCTGAAACCAGAGACCAGTCTGCTCTGATTGGTTCGCTGGCCGGCTCTGTTGTGAATGGTCAACAGCTTATGGCGCATTTCCACTGCAGCATGTAGCACGGTTTAAGCGTGCCGTGCGAAACCCGGCCCGTTTTTTTTTGCTTTTCCACTAGGAAAGTGAGTAGTCCGGCTCAGGGCTACTTTTTCACCTTTTTCTGGCCCTCCAAAATCGAGGTTCTTTCCGGCCAACAACCGGGCTGAATATGCTAAACTAGTGACGTGAGGAGCTACAACTACAACACAATGAACATATTTGACCGTGATTTAATTGTAATACACGTTTTAAAATGATTCTGAAGTAAGAACACACTGATACCGGTTAGTAAAAACCATGAATTAATGCTTTGACACGTCTGCAGACAGACGGCAGGCGAAACACCTTTTAAAATGCGTGTTTTCTGAATGGAGATCGGCTAAGCTATGCAGTATATGCTCCGACCGTCCACACTCACAACAACGGCCTACAGACATAAACAAACCAGCGACTGTACTCACTATGACACAGACAGTGTGCGGTTTGTACTTCTTTAACTTTTGTCTAGTTTCTGAACAGATATGAGGAGCTGTGAGCTTGAGTGCTAACAGCTAACGGCTGATGTTGGTTTTATGTGGTTCGCATTGAAGATGCGCCTACACTGCGTTACTATAGTTACCGCCCCAGCTACTAAACTGTAATGGAAACGCAGCATAAAGTGAGCCTGGCCTACCAAGGCCTAACTATACCGTACTAAGCCGTGCGAGGCCCTGCAGTGGAAATGCGCCATTAGAGATGACCCGCCCCTTAGCCTATCACGTATAATGTGTTGGTGCGCTAGCCAATAGAAGCGCGAGTGATACATAGTGATGTCACCATGTTACAGAACAAAACAAAGGAGTCCAATTGTTAAGCTCCTCGTAAAGAGACACACAACTTGAACCCGCTATGCAAGTCACTGGAAAGGAGACTCAGGTGAAGTGTCAAAAAGACTGGATTTAATAAGTCCACAAAAAACGGAAAGTAGGTCAAGCACGCCCAGCCAGGAAGACGGACAAACAGATAGACAAACAAACAGAAAAAAGGAGAAGGAGATACCGCAACTCCTCACACCAATTCAGACAGGAGGGGGAGTGTGTGGGAGAGAAACCCTTCTGGAGGGAACACAGAGATCTTAGCCTTCAACCATTAACATGCACAACAACCTTTACGACACACAGCATACTGGGGCCTCTCCTGCAGAACCTCACCGGCATGAGAGAGTGTAACCGATCCGACTCTCGCTGACTCTGATGAGGAAGTAGCCTCGACGCCTGGACATCAGCAGTTCCTCCGACATACTGCAAGAATAATAGCAAGCATGAATTACAACAAGATAAAAACCCTTCATACATGCTCCTTAATCTGTAAACAGCCGTTGTATTGGGTGGCATGTGGACTGCAGAGGGAGTGTGTCATTTCAAGGGAATATCTCACCCACAAAATGGCTATTTTTTATATAAATTCCTCACCCCATGTTACTTAGAATATCACTTTTCCTTTTTCTAAAAACTGAGCCAATTATTGATAACACAAAACCATTTTCAAACTCACACATTCTCACACTACATGTATCCAGTTGCATACTCACTACTTTGTGTATTTTAAACAGAGAGAAACATGTTTATGTTCAGGGCAGGGTTTCCGTTAGCCGGTAATTACCGGTTTTTAGCTCGTACAATTTATTAAAAACCGGTAAATTCAAAACCTGCCGGTCAAAATGTCTGGTAATAATTAGGGAGGCTCCGATCGATCGGCCGCCGGTCATTATCGGCCGATATTCACTATTAATAGTTTGATCGGTGCTCTCTATAAAGGCCGATCAGGAGAGCTGGATCTGATCGATATGGACATACACGCGAGTGAAGTGTAACCGGACGCGAGAGAGAGATCAGATCAGCTGCTGAGTCTGACCGAGACACGCAGCTCTGCAGGATCACCTGAAGCCCCGCCCTCTGTTTAGCGAGCTGCAGGAGCTGCATGAGAAACTGACGGGCTGTCAGGAGAGAGAGGGGAAAAGAGAGGATCCGTTTCTCCCGTGTTATTATTCAAATGTAATGTAAACTTCTGAATAATGTACTTCATCTACTACAAGTAGTTTGTTTGAATGTAATAATTATGTTGTTTGATGTTTGTGGAATAATTTATTGAAAAATGAATCTGAATTTTTCGATCTGTTACGATTATAAACTGAAGCAATATAAAAATGAGCCCGTGAACTGAGTTTTAAACTGAAGCATATCTGCTCATAGTCCGGTAATTACCTGCTAACGGAAACTCTGCTACACAACTCTTATTATTATTATTGAAATATGACCGGTAAGTTTCAAATTTGTCCGGTAAAATAAATTCTGCCCGGACATTTGACCGGCGAGAAAAAATCCTAGCGGAAACCCTGGTTCAGGGATGAGTGAGCATGCAACTGGATAACTGACACTGTATGATACGAGTTTTTATAGTATTGTTTTGATATATAAATATATTGTTAAACCTGTCCTCCATTTTCTTAAATTAAGACTTTCTGCTGTTTTGCAAGAAATATCCTTCAAGATTTAAAAAATAATGCGAGGTGAGTAATCGATATACCTATGGTCATTTTGTTAAGTATTAAGGAAACGGCTTACTTTTCAAAGCATGACAACATGTTCTTACAATGCCTGGACCAACAGTTTAATAAATACAGGCCGTTATACTCTTGTCAGCAAAGTCATCAGATGGAGTACACCATGTCTAATATCAACTCACATATCATCCGCTATTCAGAGCTGTCAATGTGTACACTGGGTGTGGAGGAAGCAAAAAGGCACTGGAAGTACGAGTGCTCGAAAAGTAGAAATATTCAAAGGGTAAAGTCGACGGTTCAAGACTTCACTGACACATCTGTGACTTACAAAGTAAACATAATTAAACATTTGTTGATGAACATGGAGATTAAATATGCAGTCGTATAGTTTTGCATGTTCTTCCATTCCTAAAAAGATGTTTTTATATCTCTGTTGTCACCATTGTTTCGTGGTTTTGATGTTTTACCACGACGACGGCGCACATTTGACATCAGGAAGTAGTTGAGAGTCATTTCGATCTTTTATTTGTACATGTTTGCCCAGAACTTCCTCAAAAGTTGTAATTACTTCCTGAAAATATTCAACATTTCAGGGATTCAAAAACTTCCTCTGTTTTGACATGTTTGGGCTTTCGAGCCCACTTCTCAAAGCTGGTGTATGGTATTTTAAAGGTACATATATTACGGTTTAATCCTACACTTTCATTTGACTCTTCTTACCTGACAGATGTATTAACTACCCCTCTTGAGCACGTGAAATGTTGCCACTGCTCTTCCCATCCCCTGCTGCAGATGTCTGACAGTGAGAACTCACTTCCTGGAAATGATCCCATGAAACCACTCGGGGACGACGCCGTTTATGATCACAGCCCCGACCTGCGACTCCTTGAACCAGACCAGAGACTCGTGCTGCCTCTCCATCGCCCTGCAGACCGCTCATTTAATCCTCTGTTGGAAGAGGGGAATAAATGATTGATGTACCACATTAGATACTTAGATATTAGATACACAAAGTACAAAGTGCAGCCAGATTTCCGCCCGCAGGTGATTAAGCAGCAGATGTTGACTACAAGTTCATATTTGTCCACTTTCCATATCATTGTTCCTCTCTTGATTTCACACTGAATACCATTTATGTTGTGAATATTGTTTCTAGTTAAACGTGTGCACAAAGAAAAACTCCATAATAAAATGTGAGTGTTTAAAACTGATCTTTGGCAAGGCGTGTTTTTAATATAGCACTTTTCAACAGCATAGCAAACAGCTTAGTTCCACGAACAAGCATTAGGACACACTGCAGAATACACACATGTGCACTATCCAGGAACAAGTACTGCTGTTACTTTCTGCATCAGTTTTACTAGTAATAATAAAGTTATATAGCACAGTAGAGAGTCTACAAAGTGCTCTGACGTGCAAAGCAAGCGGGCAAATAATTGTTCAAGAACAACTTTGACCTGACTAGGACAACAAACATGTGAAAGGTGTAGTCTGACACTCATCACTGGGTTTGAAAAAGAAACTCTAAAATGACTGAATAGAGGATTGTGAACACCAAGCAACTCACCGTGTCCTGAAGCTCGGCGATGAAATGACACAGCAGATCTGACTGGGCTGATACACCTGTCTGTGGGCGGAGACACACACACACACACACACACACACACACACACACACACACACACACACACACACACACACACACACACACACACACACACACACACACACACACACACACACACACACACACACACACACACACACACACACACACACACACACACACACACACACACACACACACACACACAGTGAAATATGCCTCCTCTGTAACACTCTAAACATGTTTCCTGTATGACGATGAGCTTCTGTGCTGCCCTCAGTGACATCATCACACACACGCGCGCACACACACACACACACACACACACACACACACACACACACACACACACACACACACACACACACACACACACACACGCACACACAGTACGACGTAATGCAACTAAAAAACATGTCGTCTAAAGTCTTAGTATCAACTCATCCAACATGGCTGATCAGTGTCTACGTGTATATCTACAGAATCGTATCATAGATCATATATCCTGGGGAGGAAAGTCACTAAGTTCGTTCACTCAGGTACTTGAGTACAATTTGGACACATGTTGTACTTATTTCCATTGCATGCTTTTTTATAGTATTGCTATTACATTCTATATTGCGCCCAACTTTATTAATTTGACACCAAAAGTGACAGTAGTTCATACCAGACTGTTTGATATGATGCAGTATTAAGCTAGGACACTAACCAATAGTGAATCAAGTAAATAAAAGCAGCTCCTTATAATATTCTAATATCACTGTGAAAGGAGACAGGTATTTTACTTTTGTACTTAAAATAGATTCTGCTGATACTAATTCTGAACCTTGATTGAATTCAACTTTTAAATGTAGGCTTTTTACTTGCAAAGGAGCATAGTCTATTTCCACTTTCAATAAACCCGGAGTAGTTGCTCCAGCGCTGAGTAAATCATAAAGCAACAGTTATCTGAAATAAATTGAGGTTAAAGTATTAAAACGTGTTGATCTTTCAGAGAGTAGCCAGCTGAGAGTGAGACTTCAGTACAGCATTCATCAGCTGTTCAAGTATCACTCTATCATACTGAGGCTGGAGACCATTCAATGATATCGTTCGACGCTCCAGCTTTAACCGGTTCCAAGTGTGCATTTTCAGGCGTTACTAGATTGTAGAAATAGAAATGATAGAGGCTGTTTCAACCACATGTGCTGCAAATACTCTTTTTGTCAGAAAGATAAAAGAGTGCACACAATAGTTCAATTGAATGTAAACTGAAAAGTTGACTTAGTACTTTTCGACAGAGATTTGGCAATAGTTGTCTTTTCTTTCTTTGTTCTTTTAACCTATATCTAATCAGGTACAAGCTTCTCGTTCATCTGCTGTTCTTCCAGAGGGGAAGCGCTCACTAAAAGGAACTTGACAGTAAAGTTCACGGCCTTTGGATGTTATTGTTCTTCGTGAGTGAGTGACATATTGATTGACATATTAATGAACCATTTCAATGAAAATGCCTGCTGACGCTTTGAGGGAAAGTTAAATAACCAAAGTAATCTGTGAGATGTTCCTCCACACGAGGAGTGTCTACATGTTAAAGAACTTCGTAAAGGTCAAAACCTTGTGCTGGCTCCAGAGGAACCTCAACGCTCTTCTGTATACAAATATTATCTATCCGCTAAATGGAGAACGCTTTGAATAATGTAGAAAAGGTCAGTTTGCTCTCTGTAATACTGGCCTGGATCTCTTTATACTCAACAAGAGATATGTTGTGCTTCACATTATAACGACTCCAACATTTTGACCTGAATGTGTCTTTGTCTTTACCGTACACTTTATTCTGCAGCTAGGTCCTGATGCAAAGGGCCGGAGAAGATGCAAACGTGTGAGTTTTCCTACATGTTACTTCTCTGCAAACGACTCCCTTTTCTCTGCCTTTGTCCTGTGTGTAGCTTTTTGCTTCATTTTTGGATCATATTAAGAATAGAAAAACAATCGGCACGTTCAAAAAAGAATATAAAAACTCTTACTGTTGCACTAATGAGGATCAGGAAGGCGTGGAAGGTGGGCACATTGACAGGTGGTTGAAACAGCTCAGACTGTGAAGACACCTTTATAACTGTAAGGAAGAAAAGGACGTGTGAGGAGAATATCAAGTCAGAACCAATGACCTGAAAAGCAGAGGTGGGAAGCAGTGGAGTACAAATACTTCGTTACTGTACTTAAGTACATGTTTCTGGTATCAGTACTTTACTCCACTACTTATTTTTCTGATGACTTTTTACTTTCTACTTCTTACATGTTGAACTCAAATACCTGTACTTTCTACTTCTCACATGTTGAACACAAATATCTGTACTTTCTACTTCTTACATGTTGAACTCAAATACCTGTACTTTCTACTTCTCACATGTTGAACACAAATACCTGTACTTTCTACTTCTTACATGTTGAACACAAATATCTGTACTTTCTACTTCTTACATTTTGAACCCAAATACCTGTACTTTCTACTTCTTACATGTTGAACACAAATATCTGTACTTTCTACTTCTTACATGTTGAACAAAAATACCTGTACTTTCTACTTCTTACATGTAGAGCGGGAACACATCTAGAGTATGTGTGTGAGTGTGTGAGTGTGAGTGTGAGTGTGAGTGTGAGTGTGAGTGTGAGTGTGTGTGTGTGTGTGTGTGTGTGTGTGTGTGTGTGTGTGTGTGTGTGTGTGTGTGTGTGTGTGTGTGTGTGTGTGTGTTTTATCGGATCCGGATGGTTACTAATTCCTTTTCTTTATGGCGGTCAGTTTTGACCGGGAACACCATGGTTACAAAGTTGGCTAAATCATCCACAATTCAAAGAAAGTGGTGATCAGCAATTTGATATGTTCAAATGTCTACTGTGAAGGATATCATAAAGCCTGAATGCAATCAAATGCAAAACAAAAAAGTTATGATTGATGAAAGAAGTAAATCGGTCAGATTTGACCCGAAGACAACAGGAGGGTTAAACAACATAAAATGTCTTGAAAACACTGAAGACTTGCCATCCTTGATAACCCTTAATTTCAAATATATAGTCCAATATTCAAGCACTTAAACACTCACTTAAATAACCACTTTGAAATCTACTTTTGAGGACATCCAGCGCCGATATGAACACTGATTATTTGATTGTTTACATACATTTCCAAAAATACAAACAGGTACACAATAAATCGAGTAAACAAGTTTTTTTTTAAGAATCTCATTTTTAATAAATCATCAAAACACATATCTACAAAATGTGTAGATCAATAAGACTTATGAACCTTCAGTACAACCATTGTAGATCTTATTTACAACTGCTGAATTATTACATTTGTTCCCCATGGAAACCATCAATAATCAGCGATGAAATCCAAATTACGTCGGGGAATGCTGAAGATATGCTAACATAGAAGTGACAAATGTATACTTGGCGAAAATAACAAATGACTCAAATACATTTCACAGAATAAAGCAGAAACCTGCAACTTCATCAAATCGCCTTCATCTGCGAGAGCCAGCCATTTAGCCAAAACCGTGTTAACAGCAACGATTGAAATCCACCTACGCAGTTACAACATCAGTTCAACAACTTAATTTGCTCAAACTGTAAAATGTCAGACGTGATTTTTAAATCAGCTTTCAAATAATTTCCTAATCCTTCTTCTGAAAAGCTCAAAACGAGCAAAGTTACGGCAGAAAATAAAAGAGCAAACGGTCCAATCTCAAATAAAGCTCGAGTCAAATGTGCAACGCTTTTTTCATGTTTTCTACGCACCCAGAAATGCATAGTTCACACGGCCGTGAGACCGGCCAAAACAAGATGTCTGAAATCTGGATAAAGGAGTAAGGGGGAGGGAATAGGAGAGGAAGAAAAGCGGGGTGAGTCGTGGAAGCTTCCTAGAGCATCAATCGGTGTGGAAATGCATAAAAAGCTGGGAAAAGTGAAATTACAATTCATACATTTGTTGTAATAAGAGAAAAAAACATGTCTAAATTAAAGGCCTTCGGTGTGTTTTCATTACTATCTCAAAAAAGTAGGTTTCAGTGCTCAGATGTTTTTAGGGAATACCAGACAGTGTGCATGAATATGTTTCGCTTTTCAGTTAAAGGGCCCATATTCTTCCCATACCACCTCTTTTCACCCTCTGTCTGAAACCAGAGCCCAGTCTGCTCTGATTGGTTAGCTGACTAGAGATGTCCCGCCCCTTAGCCAATCATATACAATGTGTCGGAGCACTAGCCAATTTTCTGCAGGTGTCCCTTGAAAAAGAGATCATTGATCTCAATGGGATTTCACCTGGATAAATAAAGGTTTTGAATTGAATTGAAGCACAAGTGTTACATAGTGATGTCACTGTGTTCAGGAAATAAACAAAGGAGTCCAATGTGGGAGAGCAACTTCCTCTGGGGGGAACTTTGGATTTGCAGACCATTTTCATGCACACAAGCCTATATGACACACTACAGGAAACGGGAACCCCCGAAAAGCACAATAGGGCCTCTTTAAGATATGCAGCAAACATGTTAAGAACTTCTTTTTTTTACAGAAAGAACAAAAAGTGCATAATAATCAATAAGAACATAAAAGGGCACTTTGTCATCTTGGTGCTGTGTTTTGTTTCACTCCATAAATACTGCTACAGAGCCCAGAGAACAGTTTGAGTGCACGCCGCCCCCAAAACAGGAAGTATAAATGCATAAAACAAATCATCGCTGACTCCTGTGAAACTGTGTCGCCCCCTGCTGTCAGAGTTAGGTATTGCTCTGTCAGTTGAAGTGCAGCGAATTATCTACCTCCCATCTCATAGAAGACCTAGAATGATGAGGCAATAAACAAAAAGGAATCTGCGAGCCCTTAAAACAAACCGGTCTTACTGCAACCACATGAATACTTGGAGAAAGGCTTAATCTGGACACACACACACACACACACACACACACACACACACACACACACACACACACACACACACACACACACACACACACACACACACACACACACACACACACACACACACACACACACACACACACACACACCCCACACACACACACACACACACACACACACACACACACACACACACACACACACACACACACACACACACACACACACACACACACACACACACACACACACACACACACACACACACACACACACACACACACACACACACATTAAAGTGTTCACAGGGGGAATGTATCGGCCAATGAAAATTCAACGGAAAGTAGAAAAAGGTGATCCAAGTAGATATGATGTGATGGCACGACTGATTTCATAATCAATGATATATATTTACATGTTTACCTAATGTGGATATACCAAAGAGACCACCCACCATGTGGACTCTCATCACCTTGGATAACTGTGTATATATTTGACAGATGATTATATTCAGAATTAGGAAGCCCAGTTGGAGGAGTAAGTCTTTTCTGGAGGTATAATCTGGGCTACTTTAAGTGATAAGGATCGAATAAATAAGACTTCAAAGAGAGAGGAGACGACATTATCATGAGCAGTAAAGTGGTTTGATCGTCTCACAAGAAGTCTTTAAAAAAAAAAGGCAGTAAAATCTCAAGACGTTTGAATCTAATTAGCAACCGTACAAAAAGAGACACAGATTTACTGGTGGAGGCCACAGGAGTTAGATTCACAGTTGTCAAGGAAGGGAGCGATACACTTTTGTGTTTCCTAATATGGAGAGAAGAGAGGAAGACGAAGTGAAGGAAGGGAAGAGGTGAGTGTGCTCTGTCCAGTTGTGTCCAGTGGGACTCCGTTAAGGCGATGGTGGATGCCGACTCTCGCCTCCTCACAGCAGCGAGCAGCGGAAGAAGCTGTTCTTCTTCGGCTGTTCTGTGATCTTCACTCCGTGGCTGCTGCCCTGCGGGTTGTTGCCCTCCTGAGAGCCGGAGAGAGAGAGCTCAGTTACAGGTCGCCATTACACTGCTTTCATCAATATGTTACAGTCCTCAGATATATACAGACCCTGTCTCTGATTGGCTCCAAACACCAAACAGATCATTGCAGCATTACCCACAATCCCCTCTGTTTCAGCCCTGTTTCCAAAGTGCTGATTCGCTGTCTGATTCGCTGCCCCTCCCCACGTCCCTCTGAGAGACATTTGGTTAGAAAGAACTCAATGGTGCTCTAGAGGAGATTCAGGTGATAAGGGGGGGGGGGGGGGTTACCTTGGTTGCTGATTGGCTAATGGGTACACGAGACAATACATCGTTATGACATCATAAAGTGGCCAAAATCTGATCAGCTCATTTTCAGACAGGTTTTTATAGAAATGGATCAAAAAGAGAGAGAATCTTTGTTCCTGAAACTTTCAGAGTCTCTTTCCACAGAGGGGACACATGTTGATGTAGAAGAGACATGAAGAAGAGGGGACACATGTTGATGTAGAAGAGACATGAAGAAGAGGGGACACATGTTGATGTAGAAGAGACATGAAGAAGAGGGGACACATGTTGATGTAGAAGAGACGTGGAGAAGAGGGGACACATGTTGATGTAGAAGAGACATGGAGAAGAGGGGACACATGTTGATGTAGAAGAGACATGGAGAAGAGGGGACACATGTTGGTGTATAAGAGACATGAAGAAGAGGGGACACATGTTGATGTAGAAGAGACATGAAGAAGAGGGGACACATGTTGATGTAGAAGAGACATGAAGAAGAGGGGACACATGTTGATGTAGAAGAGACATGAAGAAGAGGAGACACATGTTGATGAAGAAGAGACATGAAGAAGAGGGGACACATGTTGATGTAGAAGAGACATGGAGAAGAGGGGACACATGGTGATGTAGAAGAGACATGAAGAAGAGGGGACACATGGTGATGGAGAAGAGGGGACACATGTTGATGTAGAAGAGACATGAAGAAGAGGGGACACATGTTGATGTAGAAGAGAAATGAAGAAGAGGGGACACATGTTGATGTAGAAGAGACATGGAGAAGAGGGGACACATGGTGATGTAGAAGAGACATGAAGAAGAGGGGACACATATTGATGTAGAAGAGACATGAAGAAGAGGGGACACATGTTGATGTAGAAGAGACATGGAGAAGAGGGGACACATGGTGATGTAGAAGAGACATGGAGAGGAGGGGACACATGGTGATGTAGAAGAGACATGAAGAAGAGGGGACACATGTTGATGTAGAAGAGACAAGGAGAAGAGGGGACACATGTTGATGTAGAAGTGACATGAAGAAGAGGGGACACATCTTGATGTAGAAGAGACATGAAGAAGAGGGGACACATGTTGATGTAGAAGAGACATGAAGAAGAGGGGACACATGTTTATGTAGAAGAGACATGGAGAAGAGGGGACACATGTTGATGTAGAAGAGACATGAAGAAGAGGGGACACATCTTGATGTAGAAGAGACATGAAGAAGAGGGGACACATGTTGATGTAGAAGAGACATGAAGAAGAGGGGACACATGTTGATGTAGAAGAGACATGAAGAAGAGGGGACACATGTTGATGTAGAAGAGACAAGGAGAAGAGGGGACACATGTTGATGTAGAAGTGACATGAAGAAGAGGGGACACATCTTGATGTAGAAGAGACATGAAGAAGAGGGGACACATGTTGATGTAGAAGAGACATGGAGAAGAGGGGACACATGTTGATGTAGAAGAGACATGAAGAAGAGGGGACACATGTTTATGTAGAAGAGACATGGAGAAGAGGGGACACATGTTGATGTAGAAGAGACATGAAGAAGAGGGGACACATCTTGATGTAGAAGAGACATGAAGAAGAGGGGACACATGTTGATGTAGAAGAGACATGAAGAAGAGGGGACACATGTTGATGTAGAAGAGACATGAAGATGATGATTTTGCACAATAGGTGACCTTTAATTAGGATGTTGGAGAAATACATTCAATTTAGTAAGAAACCATTCATTTTCTGGCTGTTTTTGTTTATATTGAATTAATCATTATTTAATGCAATTATTTCAGTAATTCTTCATGCTTTTATTTTGAAGGCAGTGTTGGGCACCTGGTGAGTATTATATGTTTGCCTACTTTTCATCTCAAGAGTCCTATTATGAACCCGGACATGTTGAGTACCCCAAAGCGTGATGTTAGAAATGTAAAGTACGGGTCCACAGCACATAGAGACTGCCAGATGCTAATTTGCACAATTAGCATAAGTTGGGTTGATTAGCATTAAATTGTATCATAAAATATGCAAACAATAGTTACAAATCGGTATAAACTGCGAAGTTGGGTCCTGAAAATGTTGTCTTTTTAAAACACACTGACAACGAGGCCCAAAGTATCATATCTCATGTCTTGGTGAAACTGCCAGCTGTGAATAGATATGCAACTTATGCTAATTGTGCAAATTGCCCAACATATGAAAGTTGGCATCTGGCAGTTTCTATGTGCTGTGGACCCTACTTCACATTTCTAACATGACACTTTGGGGTACTCAACATTTCCAGGTTCACAAGCAACTAGTATAGACTCCATCGAAGTCACATTGACCGAGGACACAAGAGGAGAGTCCTAGCTTTCTAATGATATCAGGGTTGTTGTTGTTGTTGTTGTTGTTGTTGTACTCCAAATATTAAGCTAAATATGTCACATTCTATAATGTGTCACCGAGTCATCACTTCTCTGGAATCCATCGATCTGATTGGTTGTTAGCGGCTAGCAAATAATCAAAGTAGTACGGAGGGAAGATATTTTGGTTTGGATTACTGGTCTGGGGGAAGTGTGTGTGTGTGTGTGTGTGTGTGTGTGTGTGTGTGTGTGTGTGTGTGTGTGTGTGTGTGTGTGTGTGTGTGTGTGTGTGTGTGTGTGTGTGTGTGTGTGTGTGTGTGTGTGTGTGTGTGTGTTTCCCGGGGAAAACCCTCAGGAGAAACACATGCTGTTGTTTTGCCCGCTGTGACGTCAAGTTACTCCGTTCTCCGCTTGTAATTATGCCGACGCTTCAAAGTTATATTTATCATCTGAATTTGCTGAAACAAGTTTAATATTCTGAAAGCCAAGACTTTGTTTATTTGAAACCAGATGAAAACAAACTGTAACGGACCCTGCCGTGTTATCTGTGATCACTATACGCCTTACATTCATAATGTCAGCTGGAGGGAGGGGGGGCGGCGAGTGAGAGCTGTCCTCTTCCCTTCACAAGCTTCAAACATGTATTTATCGTGTGATTTTGGAAATAGAAGTTTCATATTCTGAAAGCAAAGACTTTAGTTAAAATCAAACAAAACACCTGAAAACTATTTTTTTACGCAAATCCACGTTTATTTTGAAATGAGCCGTTGCGACTTCCGACTGATTCCGTAGAGCGGGTCACATGTTGGAGACCGGTGGTGGGATCAGCGATAAGTATATTCTTGCCTTGAACATTCTTCCTGCGTAAGATTCGCTTGTTGGTCGCCAAGCGGCAGTTTTATTTTGAGTAAGACGTTCCGTTTGATTTCTTTCACTTAGCCGCTACATATCAGCAAAAGAAAAGTCACACAGCAATAGTTTTATTAAAAAGTTTCCATTTTCTTACCAGCTTCTTGTCCATTTTCGCTTTGATGTCTCTGGCGAGGGTTAAGAAGGCCTGCGGACAAAAGCAGATCAAATGTAATTATTGAAATTGAATCAAAGCATATTAAACGGTGGTTCTCTGATTATTTTGAACACTGTGGTTCTAATCTAATTAAGCCCGACATCTAATTTGATTATTTTCATTGTGTTACAAGTGGCTGATAATCTGATTATAGTTCATCTGACGGGCAAAAAGTAATCCATGTCTGTCTTTCAGCTCTTTGGATGCAGACAGCTGTCACAGGGCGGCTGGCTGTTGCTCCAGAGAGAAGTGTTTCCTGCTGCCTCCGTCCTTCATCAGCTGATCCACTTCCTCAGTGCAAGTGGGTTCTTTTTCTCAAGGCACACAGCACGTGTATTTTCCTCTCGATACGTGTAGTTGTGAGGTGTCGAGTAGAAGAAATGAAGTGGTGGTATTACGCTTTGTGTTTAATGGTACGCTTATCGGTTCTTTAGGAGAAAAAAAATAAGGTAAACTAATTGTGAACAAAAGTAACATAGCTAATATTTAAATGAAATAAATAATATTTCACATCAAAAGAAACAACAGTGTTTTAACAAATCGTATTAAATAATCTGAAGACAGAACTGTGAACAGAATAGCTGAAACTTTAACAAACTAAATAACTCAGTTTCCTCTAATCATTAACCCATGTTTTTATAACTGAGTTAGCTCCGTGTGTTGCTGCTAGCATACATGACACCTGACGTGGAAACGTTACTCGTGGATGTGGCTACAGAGCAGCTAGAAAGACAGTGGAACCCGGTGCATTCCTCCGTCTGGATGTGGAGCACTTTTGATAAATGTTTAGACAAATTGCTCGTGTTACCGCCCTCACATGATAAACTGTTATTGCACTTTAGGCAACGAGGATTGTCCACATCGAGACGGGTAAAGTTTAACCACACATCGGAGCGCTTAGTTCTCTCTGTGTGTGCGTTGCCCCGCCCCCTCGCACACAGGCGGGGGGGAGAGATCTCGTCTGGAAAGTACAAAAAAATAATCGTAGACGCATTTTGCAGTCTTTTTGCGCATTAGAAACGGAGTTGGCGAAACTAAAACTGCAATATAATGTTTGTGTAGCAATAATACAGATATGACATTTTTTTACATGTCTCCAGTACCGATAAAAAGACCGATAACGCCGGAGCTTAACGGTACCACGGTCTTTAATAATTCAGCCCCGGGAACCCTTTAATACCGGGGCTCGGTAAATATTTTTGTATTATTGTTTTACATATTCGAAATAAATCTAATCAAATCAAAGCCCACTACATAAAAAATACAGAAATATATATATATATTGTATCGCCATTTATCACAAAGAAACCCAATATACAGTACTGTCTTTATCACTCTTCATCCCTGACGATTATGTGCAGTCAATTTCTTAAACTCTGTGACAAGTCTTTTTAAACGCACAGACAACGAGGACCGAAGTATCGTCGTAACTCATCTCTTAGTTAAGATCCTTTCAGCTGTGAAGGAATGACCGCAGAAAAAGCTTGAACTCACGTTCTCCACGTTGATGTTCGCTTTTGCGCTCGTCTCCATGAACTTGATACCGTACTCGAGCGCCAGCTGACAGCAGGAGAGAAGAAGAACGGTCACAGTCAGTATAATCGATCATAAAGTGTTAATTATTCTTATTAAATCTAGTCGTGTGTTTTCGCCCACCTTCTCCCCTCGGTCTTTGGACACCTGTCGCTTGTCGTTGACATCGCATTTGTTCCCAAGGACCATCCTCTCCACATCGGCTGAAGCATGCTGGGAAACATAAACGTGCATAGTGAACTAAGAGAAGTGTAATAAATTATAGAATGCATTAGATTTATACACTCTAATTTTTTTGTATACATTTATAAGAACAAGTTCCTTGACACTGAGTCTCACACAACATGGTACATATACAATATCATACTGTTATATACAAATATATATATATATATATAATATAATCAAAAAGAACAATATATAATAGTAATTATCATCAAAAGCATAAGAAATATAAAATATAGAGTCTAATTAGAGGCGTACAATATATTCCCTTTGCCGAATACCTTCCAGCAGGCGGCCATTCTTCTAAATACACTTCCAGATGTATACACTCTTTTTAGAGAAACATTGTGAACATAAGACACTCTAACGCGCACACTGAACAGACGTCACTCATGTTTACCTCTTCGATATTCCGTATCCAGTTCTTGATGTTTTCAAAGGACTTCTCATTGGTTATGTCATACACTAACATGATGCCCTGGAGAGGAAAAGAAAAGACACATTTCAGAAGCCAGAAAACGATTAAATCATTGACCAATTATTCGTTATTAACCGCTTGGGAATGTATCGCCTAATGTGATCATTTAACCCTCATTAGTGAAGGATCACACGACTGTCGAGGGCCAAGTAAAGCATGGTACTTCGACACCAGGGAGGCATGATATCATGATATCTGGGGTCAATAATGGTACACATATATTATCATGCATTCATAATCATCATCAGCTTTATTGAAGAGACTTCAAGACATACAACAAATATAAATTAAAAAAGGCAGTTATACTAATGTTTCCACAGATGTGACTGGTATCGTACAGTACAATTCGATAATGAAATTATTAACGATAAGTAGAGCCGATAATACACAACGTATTTGGTTTAATTTACTTAACGACCACAGCATGCACATACTTCAATAAAGACATCACATTTACAACTTGCAAAAAAACCAAAGGCAATACAGTTTACTTAAAGGTCCCATCATGTCATGCTTCTCCGGTTCTGACCCGTCCCCTTGTGTTATGAAGGTTTCCTGCATGTAAACGGCCTGCAGAGTCAAAACCCTCAAAGTACACCCTGTAGCGAGTAAAACTCTAACGCAGAGAAGACCCGTCTGTGCTGCCCCAGAACGCCTCGTTGGACATTTCTCTTTTTCCATTTTTTTCTTTCCGAGTATAGTGACGTAACCATGCCCAGGCCCAATGGACCAATCCGTGGAGCTCCTCACACACACACACACTAATCTTTTTCTCAGATTTCTGAACTCAGCCTGAGACAGTGAGACATCGCGAAACTCAGCCTGAACTGTTGTCTCGCAGCAGCCAGGAAACGACACCAGTTATCCAGCTCACACTGTCCGCTCCTCGCAGCAGCGAGCCCCGCAACGTCCCGCCAACACGGCCCCCAGACCCCACGCAGCGTTCTCATCGGTTTGTCCTTACTGGTGTCATTTTCTGATTGCTAACAAATGCCATTGTAAACCATAATCACTGATGTTCCGCTGTAACGGTGCTGGACTCATCAGAACAGAGTGGGCGAGCTGACCAATCAGAGCACAGTGGGCTCACAGGGAGGGGGGGGCAGGAGCTCCAACAAGCCGTGTAGGACAGAGAGTGAATACACATCCTATACAGAGATGCTGTGAGAAACCAACGTGAGTTTGGAAAATTGAACAATGTCATCTATTCTAGTCGACCTCAACAATGGAATTATGATCAGTAGAAATGGCCATGACACGGGACCTTTAAGCGAAATATGGAATCACAGGCAACCAGTTAAACTTGAACTAAAGGAGAGGCTAGGGAAAATAGCGTAAAACAATACACTGAGCGCACCTCAGATTACCCAGGTGTGTACAACATTAACAACAATACCAACAATGCTGGGTGTAGTTCGGGTAGAGGTTGTTGGTACAGAGCTGACACCTGAGATTACCAACACCGATCACCTATTCTGATCCCAAAAATAAAACACTATGGTACGATTTATTAAAAGACAAAGCAACTTACCATGGCTCCTCTGTAGTAGGCTGTCGTGATGGTCCTGAACCGCTCTTGTCCTGCTGTATCCCTACATGTCAAAAACAACACTTAGTCTGCAAGCCTTAGCTATATTTCATCTGTTCATTGAGAAAACAAAGGGGCAATAGCCTAACTCTGTGAAAAGTTCTTAATAAAATACATAATCAACTCCATAACTGTCTTATTTAAAGTGTTGTGTGTATTGGAGGACAATAACGACAGAATGTGTGAGATGCCTCATCAAGCTGCTGTTAGTCATGATATAGATTCAATACTACTACCTTTAAACCTATTTTCTTCTACCTATTACAACTTTAAAGACACAAATACATAGTGTATACTGTATGTTCGCTTGAGAGACTTAAGAGTTGACAACACCAGGTTCAATGTTTTACAAGATTCCAGTCTTGTAAAGAGTGAATATATTACAAGCTACTGAAGCATCCGTAATGCAGATGTTAATCTTCTCATGAGATGTACCTGATAGATTGTCATTTTAGTGTAATTACAATCCACCCTTAATCTTCACATACAAGTCAAACTGTAAAGTGAAAGTGGATGTTGATATCTTACCATATCTGTAGCTTGATCTTCTTGCCATCTAATTCTATTGTTCTGATCTTGAAATCAATACCTAAAGGAAAAAACAAAATACATATAATTACATTTTATGAATTACTCCCATCCCTGTCCAACCACAGAACACATTACGACAACTTTGACATACATGAAACACGTCTCCAGCCCTCAAAGACTGTAACCACAATTATGTTTAAACTTTTCTAGCTTTTTATATTGAAATGTTATAGTCTGTACAATTGGTTAATATGTTTACTGACATTATTTTATCTTAGTGCTTTCTTTGCATTGTCATTGCTACTACCTCTGCTTTTATTTATTTGTTTCTATTTCTATTAATGCATTGAGAGATGCCAACGAAATGTCCTTCATCCTCTGTATGATCACAATAAAGATATTCTGATTCTCAAAAACAAGGCACATCTGTGACAGTCACATTAATGATTGATTTTAGAAGCTTCATTACTGTTTTCTGTAACATTGGCTACCACAGTGCGAAGTACAAGCAGCTGGTCATATGAAAAGCATGATGGATATGTAAAGAGGATACAGTGTTGGAGGCGGGGCCCCGTTCATTCCTATGAGAGTTTCTCAGTGGCGCATGAAGCTCAAAATGAAGCGACTCATCCGGGGCCTTTTGCCCACCGAGCATGCGCACTTGAGTTTTTCTTAAATCCCGCCTTCGGCTTTAGCTAATTTTCCAACTTTAAGACCCTAATGATTATATTATTTATTATACACCGATTTACAGAAATCTATTTCCCAATGTAAGTCAATGGGGGCAACTGGGAAAGTATTTTTGGTCACGGAGTTGTAGTACCCCCGTTTGGCCATTCTTTAAAAAATCTGCATCAACGGCCGGCGCACTTCCTGGGGTTTTGATGAAAAGTGACACTGCTAGCTAGCTCACTGACAGCTTTGTAGCTAGGTAGTTTAGCTTAAAATAGCACGTTTAAAACACTGTAATAGCTTTCATTAGGTTAACAGCCTTACTGCTTATACATACACGGGATTTGTACGAATATAAACTGGTTGAAATACAGTTGTCGTTTCCTGAAAAGCCCCTCCAACAAGCCGGCTTCCTGACTAGCCTCTACAACGAATGCTAAAAAGTTAGCAAGAAATTAGCATGACGGGATGGGCTGCTCCTGTACTTTTTCAGCAAAAACAGCCTTAATAAAACCACTTTTACTCACCTATAGTAGAGATAAACGTAGAGTTGAAGGCATCTTCTGAAAATCTGAATAGCACACAGGTCTTTCCGACGCCTGAATCGCCGATTAAAAGTAGTTTAAACAAGTAATCGTAAGTCTTCGCCATGTTATTAGCTAGTTTACTACTGCGGATATCCCGCCCGTCGTGAGAAAAAGAAACGTCACAACTAAGTGAGCTGTCCTTTTGGATAAATCAACTGTCACTCCGCTCTGTCGTCGTGGCTCCGGAAGTCCGCTGGTGAACCGCTGGGTTCGTTCGTTTTGATGTCTTGGGTCACCCGAGTACCAAGATTTGTTAATCAGTCTTTTGACAAAATAGTTCTTGGCTATGGAGGACGAAACCTTCCAAAAAACAAACAATACATACATTGATTACATAATGTTAATTAAAGGGGCCAATAAATGAAAAATACACTTAAAATACAGATTAAAAAAGATGATTATCAATATATTTAAATCATAGTAGATTATTTGGTAAATAATACAAAGATAAATTAAGATACAAATTCATTTGATTAATTAACGCCAATATTTGTTTTATTATTAATATTATTGCTACAGTTGTTGGTAAATTAATTTATCTATTGAGTCTTTTATTTAACTATTTGTATCTTATCAGGTTCTGTACTCTATATCGTACATATTACATATTATAATGTGTGTATAAAATACAGAAAATATTAAATATATAACAGGTTTCGGTAAAACACGTAAACGTAGCCTATTTTTGTACACCCTGCTACAGTCCCATTAAGTTATTATATATTAAATATTTGCACCATCTCAAAACAGAAAACCATGACGCTTTTATTTCGTAAATTAAGGGGGAAATTATCAACAGACGTTATTGCACTACTAAAATATAAGACAGGTATTGAATATCATATAAAGATGGGAAGAAGGGAGTCTAAAAGTCTATTTTGAATTTTTTTATTTCCTTTAGGCCTACTGTAAAAAAAAGCTCTAGTGAGACCACATGTAATTGAATCATTGACTTTTTAATTGTACTGTTTACAAAACTAGTTTTAAAATAATTATGTAAACTTGGACCAGTATAATCTGACGCGCCTCCCCTAAAGAGAGACCCCGCCCGCCTGCTCGGTGTCTTCCGGTCACAGAGCCACTTTACACCTGCAGAACAACAACAAACTCCAGCTGCTTTGAGACAAGAGCCGCACTTCAAATATCACGTTATCTCTCGTATTTGCATTGGACGAAAAAGTGTTTGGAGCAAAAATGTCTGTAAGTGATTTTTTATTTTCTGGATAGAAACTTTAGGGCTTGCATAACAGCTTTGATTAACAGAGAGCTTCTCAAATAGTCTGTTATCAATTGATAAGCAACACATTTTATGTAAGAACTATGAGAAAATATCCATTAGTTATGTCAATTTATGTGGTGTAAGGCGTAAATATGTGTTTGAAATGTATTTTAAAATAATTTCATGCATACAGTATGCATGTGTAGATTCCCAGAAATGATAGGGATTTGCCCAGACATGTTTGTGCACTTGCTTTTAGTTTTACTTCATTTACCAGACTGTAGGGGGCATTACGGTGTCATCAAAACATCTAACAAACTATCATCGCCTCGTCGTTCAATGAAAACATAACACACATTTGATTTACAATAGCGTTAAAAACATGTACACTATAAATCTAAACCCCTCTGACCTCGGTTGCAGGATAGCGATCTGTTCCACCCCAGTCTGGTCAAGGAGAGGAGCAGACACAAGAAGAAGAGGCTGGTGCAGAGTCCAAACTCCTACTTCATGGATGTTAAATGCGCAGGTGAGGACTGCAACACGCTGTAGATGTTCCTCTCTGATTAGGTTCAGTATGTGTATGATTAAGTATCTTATTGTCTCTACTCCCCAGGCTGCTACAAGATCACCACCATCTTCAGCCACGCTCAGACGGTGGTGCCATGTGGGGGCTGCTCTTTAATCCTCTGCCAACCAGCAGGGGGGAAATGCAGACTAACAGAAGGTAAAACATAGATATTTAAGTGCTTAGGATTTTCTCTGCAGGTGTGAGTGCACAAAGACCACCAGTTTTATCCCACAAGCCATAAGACTGCTTAACTCCTGAGCTTGCACACTTTTTTTGTATTGTCTTGAATATCCAGTTGCATTGTCGGAGGAGCCTGTGACCTAAGTTGTTTTATTGCATACTGTAGCTGTGCATGAGACAGTAAAGCCCTTTGAACCTTTGAGTAGATGTATGATAAAGATGACAAACCTATAAGTCCATCAGACGGGAGGCAACAATATATGAAGTCTTAGAAATGAATAAGGTAACTTATATAGTAAACAAAAATATTAAGTATAGTGAGTGAGTGAATGAGGCTGTGATTTAATGTATACAATTAATAACCCTCCAATTAGCTAAATAATTTCTAAATGGAGAAAGGTGGAGCTTGGGGAAATAAATTAACATAACCCATAGGCATTTATTACACATTAGAGGAGTAGACGCTATTTTAAATTATTCATTTATTTGTACTTTTTGGTTTATTTTGGTTTTCTTCAGTTTGCATCATTAGCACCCGCTTTAAAAATTGTATATGTAAGTGATTCTGGATGCATGCGTGAGTGTATATTTACACATTAATATTTACGTTTGTATCACTTGGTTTATACGTTACAGAAAAACTTTAATTGCAAAATTAATAAATATATAGGACATTTTCCCCAAAAAGTACATGCTGTATATGAAATGGAGTTTGAACAAAATAAAAAGACATAGGTATTACATTTTATACTTTGTTGTTTTGACGGTGATGAGATATATTCAAAAGGTTTTTTTATCTGTTTTCATTTAGGTTGTGCCTTCAGAAAGAAATACACCTGAGCAGAAATGTGCAAAACATCCATGAAAGGAAGCAGAAGGGAAGAATGGAGCATGAAGAAATGCGGCTAAGCCAAGTGTGTTAAATCTTAAGTAGAGAATCGGTATCGCTGTGAGGTGGAGGGACCGACAATGTAAAGTCAATGGGAGGGACATGTTATCCCCCTGTGGGGTTGCATTGAACAGAGCAGGAGGGATGAACTAAATCATATACATGCAGAGATTCCATTTCTTTAACTAACTTATATATATCAGATTGATATGATGAAGCACTTAATGAGTAGTACTTTTGTAATACTTTCAAAGAAAAGATCAAATCTTCAAAATGCACAAAAAGTCCATGAGTCATGATTTCTGTAAAACATTTATTAGGTTGACATAGATGGGGGGGGAGGGTTGGTGAATAAAATAATTCAAAATGGCCTCGTGATGCGCTTTTCATGGCCCTGGCATGAGATGAAACCATGACGTCCATCACAAACAAACAAAAATAAAGTAAAACATTTTAAGAATTTATTTATTTTGTGTGTGTGTGTGTGTGTGTGTGTGTGTGTGTGTGTGTGTGTGTGTTCTTTGGTCTTGAGAGTTTCCCTGGCACAAAAATAAGAAGTGGTGTAAATGAAACAAAACCAAAAAAAGAAGAATCAGAGCAATACAATTTCTCAAATACCTAACATTATGCTACTATATACAATAAGTATCCATGGTTGATAAGACTTGATGTGAGCTTCCAGTGGCGTGGGCTTCAGCTCGCTCATGTAGATCAATATAATGTAAATAGTGGCTACATTATAGTTGGCAATGAAGAAGCGTGTCATGTCGGGTTAAGATAGTACAGCTTCACCGATTGATAATGTACATGCACAGCTCTCCGCTTCTGCAGATTCCCACACTAAAAATAGGGTATAAAACATTTGATGCACATAAATAAAATGCGTCTGCAACATGACGGCCTTAGAGATTTGCAAAAGAGGCATTCATGACATGTAAAGAAGTTGCGAGTGACTGAGCATGTACCTTGACCAGTTTATCAATCAATGAAAGCTTTCCATGTCACACTGTTGAACTCAGATTAATTAGAATGAGACAAGCACCCTTAAACCGAGTGTCTGTAGCTTCTGGTCCAGCATGATTTAAAAAACTGCTGTGTAACTTCCCATCACCACTAGGTGGCGCTTCAGAGCCAAGCGAATGTAGCCGGAGTGAAACCCACCACCATCTGAGCACATGCGTTACAATAATCAGACAGAGGCTTAATGTATGTGCACGTAAACATGTGAAATCGAGCCAGTTAAGTGGTTGAGTGACCAAATCTGAGGTTTCCTTGGGTGTGGAAATTGCCAGGTGTTTCTAAATAAAGTGGTCAAAAAAAAAAACATGATTTCTGGGCGGGACAATTTCTGCAATCACAGGTGAGATACAAAAGAAACAGAAAAATAAGCAATGGGGTCAAAATGACTTAAGGAAACAAAGAAACAAATGTGTGGCTTAGAAAAGAAAAAAAAACATCAAGGGACAAGCATTAAGTTAACCCCCCTTCACACGGGGAATAGAGATTTTACAGCTCGAACATTAAAGGAATGTTACGTGACGATCTCATCCTCTCCAGCTTCCTCTCCGTGTTTATAAGCTGTTCAGTTCCTGCAGGGTCTGATCCAGGACTTGGTGCATGCCAAGATTCTCCTCTTTGGCTCGTGATAGTTTATCTGGAGAACAAGAGGAAGAGAGACGCGGTGAGACCTCGAACATCAGCACGTCACACCGCTGCTTTCGTTCTGTCAAGCAGCATTCCATGCACAGTTTTAATGAACAGATGTTTTGCATAACTTTTAGATTAAAGTTGTGCCACATGCAAAATCCCCCACCACGTCACTGTGCGCCTCATGCTTCCACTGCTGCCTGTCATTCTCTGTTAGCACATTACAGTGTGGAGGATGTGTGAGCTGTATTCGTCGCACCAAAATGCTACCGTGTGATGTCAGTACATACGTTATGGGTGAATTTATACTATCAGAAACCATCAAAAAAAGTGACGTATCAAACCAAAAGTGTTTTAAGGGGATTGCAAACTGCATTAATTCACACAAATAACCGTAAATCTCACCTTGTCTCACAAACTCGCTGATAATTAGACGTAAAATGTACGTTAACCATCAAGTGTCTTTGGCTTAAAGGGGCCCTAATATGTTGTTTCCTTTAGTGTGTTATATGGGTGTTAAAGCAGGGGTTCTCAAAGTTTTGATGAGTGAGGGCCAATGGAGGTACCCAATATTGGATTGAGGGCCGCCGAAGAAAAAACGGAACACAAAATAATTCCAAAACAAATCCTTTCTTTATTGTACTAACAAATTACCGCAACTCGCGAGATGCCTAGTTGTCATGCAACCAGTAGTCTAGCAAACTTTCCACAAGCTGTCATTCATAATTTAGGAATGACAACCCAGGGGGCGCAGTTTCCCCATTCTTAAATTCCATTCTAATTCTTACTAGATATGAACCATGGAGGATTAAAATATAACGCATGCATTTCAGCGTGTCACATCAACTATCGCGGGCCGCCAGAAACATTTTCGAGGGCCGCCATTGGCCCGCGGGCCGCACTTTGAGAACCCCTGATTTAAAGGATCTGCAAAGGCTACATTGTCTGTCTCACACACTCCCCCCCCCCCCCCCGTGCCTTAAACACATCCATTGGACTCCTTTGTTTACTTCCGTAATATAATAGCATCACTATGTAACACTCGCTCCTATTGGCTAGCGCTCCGACACATTGTACGCGATAAGGCTAAGGGGCGGGACTTCTCTAAGCAGTTGACTAAACACAACAGAGCCGGCCAGCTAACCAATCGGAGCAGACTGGGCTCTGGTTTCAGACAGAGGGTGAAAGGAGGTGCTGCAGCACAGAGAAAAATAAAGAGCTTTTTGAACATTAAAGCATGGAGACATGTAGAGACACAACATACAAATATGAAACACGAACATTAGCATAATACGCCTCTTTAAGTTATGATTCAAACATTCTACTCGCATGAATAAACAAGAATAGAAAGACAAAAGAAAGTAGGAAAGAAGCATATTTTTAATGAATCATTTCCTGCATACTGAGACGGGACGGAGGCACGTACAGCACGGTCAGAGAGAGAAGGTGAGTTTGAAGCACTCGGCAGAGAAAGGGAAGCGAGAGGCAGCGAGAGAGTCAGAGCCTCTACAGAGACGTCATGTCATTGAGGGCATGGTCCAGCTCCTCGCTAATGGCCTTGTACTTCAGCTTCTGAGCGTACAATTCATCTGGAGGTCGACAGGAAGGTGTCAGGGACAGCGGCGACACACAAAGCAGAAAGAATGAGAGGCGGAGGGAGGAAGGAGAAGACAAAAAAAAACAGGTCAGGCTTTTTAAAGATGCAGAAATGCAAAGAAGGAAGAATTATCTAATTAAGCCGGGTGGAGCTTTATGCATTTCAACCCGCCCTGAATGTCTCACACACATTCCTATAACTCGGCTTCCTGTGGTTAACAACTTAATAATGCTGATCTGAAAACACCTCAGCACATTGTGTCCTCGAGGAGCTTTCATGCAGTATATTTAGCACTCTTTTACACATACATATATCCAGTGTTGCTGAAGTAGGACACTCCTTCTGAAGTGAAACTGAGTGTAATAGTGCATTAAGATGGATGAGGAGTCTGAGCTGCAGGAAACTCACAAACTGCCTCCTTGTGTTTCGTCAACAAATGTTTCCTGGCTGTTCTTTTAAAGCCAGTGAATAAAAGACTTTGACTTCAGGTCGTGTTGAAAATATGTGTATTTGGTGCAAACAAAGGGCTGCTGAGTGAGTGCTGCTGCTCTCATACCTTCCAGATCATCAATGGACTTTTCCAGTTTGGCCACTGTCCTCTCTGCAAACTCTGCACGGGTCTCAGCCTGACACACACACACACACACACACACACACACACACACACACACACACACACACACACACACACACACACACACACACACACACACACACACACACACACACACACACACACACACACACACACACACACACACACACACACACACACACACACACACACACACACACACACACACACACACACACACACACACACACACACACACACACACACACACACACACACACACACACACACACACACACACACACACACACTATGTTACACAGTGAATTCAACAGATAAGACTACAGGTGTTCTTTATCTTTCAAATATTAATAGATGCCATGTTTTACGAACTACAATTTCAATGCATGCAGATATTGAGATGGAGAAGAATAAGGACTGGCTTACATCATCAATTTAGGAAAATATAATCTAAAGCAGGGGTGTCAAACTAAATTTCAACTCGGGCCGCATTAGCATCATGGTTGCACTCAAAGGGCCAGTTTTATATATAAGACTACATAAGAATAACTATATAAAATATTTAATATATATAAAATAATGTATTATATTACATTATTGCCTCTGCATTGGATTATTATCGGATAGGGTAATAACTTCATAATTAACTACGTCTGAAAGCAGAAGTCTAGGGCAAACAATTGCAAGTCTCTTCAGTGAGAATGTCACCAAATGATTTGAAAAGAAAAGGCAAATCCTGGAAAAAAATAAATAAATAAATGAAATTTTCAAAAAAATGTAAAATAAAAAAAATTATAATTAATAAGTCAAATTCCGAGAAAAAGTCTAATTTGAGATGCATTGTGGGACATGTAGTTTATGGGCAATGTGTTTCTGTAAATCGGCATGTAACCGTATAATAAACATGTTATATTCTTTGCAAGCTCTTGCGGGGCCACATGAAATGAAGTCGCGGGCCGGATTTGGCCCCCGGGCCTTGAGTTTGACACCCCTGATCTAAAGTATGGAATGAAAACTTGTTATAGTCTCGTCATATTTGCCTTCTGAGCTGCATCCAGCTGCTTTCTATCTCACTCCGTGTGCCCACATTGGCATGAAGTGTTTTGAGGTGTGCTGCCTGGATGCATGTGGTATGTGGCATTTGCACTTGTTTCAGATGTGTCCAGCAGAGGCAAAGAGATAAGCCAAGTGCTAAGGGATTGAATCCAGAGACGCTGCAGTTACATTGTACGTGTCGGAGACCACTGCCCAACTGTGATTCCACATCGATGGTTTGTTTCAGTCTAAGATCATGCGGTGTATGATCATATAGTGTGATCAGTAGAATCTCACCTCCTTCAGTTTGTCAGTCAGGACTTTGATCTCCTCCTCGTACTTGTCTTCTTTTTCTGAGTACTGTCGACATACAGAGAAAAACATATCAGTGGCAGAAACACAAACTTTGCCCTACATACTGTATGCTGGTAATTAAAGTTAACAAATGGATTTCCCGTCACTTCACCAAAATCTAAAGACAGATACAAGGGGAAGTGGGACTCAAAATCCTATTATTCTCACACACACACACACACACACACACACACACACACACACACACACACACACACACACACACACACACACACACACACACACACACACACACACACACACACACACACACACACACACACACACACACACACACACACACACACACACACACACACACACACACACACACACACACACACACACACACACACACACACACACACACACACACACACACACACACACACACACACACCGGAGCAGGCGTGTGCTGCTGCTGCAGAGCGGTCACGAGGCGGCTGGCATGCTGTCACACTGCCTGTCCGTGCCTGGGAGGAATGTACCGTAGCGAACAGGAGGAATGTGCTGCAGGTCTCGACTGGCTGCCGGTTCACGCCCTGAATATGCTAAGAAACGGCCTCAGGGGCTCATGCTACGCTAATGAGTCTTGGATTGTTGTTTTTTTACTTGTGTGATTTTCTTTGATAAGTAATCCAAGATGATGTTAAATTGTTCTGCAAGTTAGATTCAAAACCTTTTAAGGCCGCTGTATTACAACTTAAGATATGTCCCCCCCTATCTGGATCTCTGGGACATGTGAGAGCACTTTTGTAAATTGTTTAAATAATGTTTCCAATTATTTTAAAGATTTTATAAAAAGCACAATCAGGTAAAAGAATAAAATCCTCCTTCCTGCGTCTTAGCATTTTAAGACTTTTGAAATATTTATCAGGAACATTTCAACACCAATTGAGGTCGTATTTGTAGATGAATAAGTTCATGTCTAAACAACGTGACGGGGAAATAAATAGTTGCGTTGTAGGCAGGGCCGGATGATTCAGTTATAATTGAGGAAGTGTGAACCAGTACTTTGGTGAAGAGGTATCCCTCCCTGCTCCCTTAATGACTGTCGACGGATGCAGCGAAGAGGAGAGGAGTCATGATCAGTGTAAATGCTGATATATATATATATATATATATATATATATATATATATATATATATATATATATATATATATATATATATATTTAGGCCGTACATTCATAAAGGAGAACTAAAGCGACTACCGTACTTTTCGGACTATAAAGCGCACCTGCATATAAGCCGCAGCAGCTAAATTGTCCGTCTGTCTTGCTCTCGTTCTGTCTCTCGGTTCCAGTTTTACTTTGGCGCGCGACATGTCTCACTCTTTTCCGGCCTCCAGCTTAAAGGTGGCGGGCGCGGACCGGTCCTAGAGCCCATAGAGTTAAAGGTGGTTAATTTTACCTGTAAAATCCATAGATTTAGGAGGTTCCCTAGTGGCCGTTAGCTGTACAAAAAAAAAAAATTGGGAAAAAAGTCGCGGCTTATAGTCCGGAAAGTACGGTACTTGTATTTATTAAACAGGCAGGATGTGTATGTATTTGTTGAACTGGCATTTGTTATTCTTGGAGTCGCAGAGAACTGAGAAACACCAAAGCTTATTTGTGCAATGTTAGCATGAATACATGTTAGCATGATTACATGGCAAACAGTTGAGATAACTTTATCAAACATTAGGATCTAACACATATACAAACACGTTGCTCTGCTTTCATGCTATCATTTGCCACACAGCTTTTGAAAGTGCACAGCAGACTAGATTTGGAAACCATCAGCCCTATGTACGATATTTGTTCAGGCCAGGATTCACTCACTTGGCTTTGTAGCTACCTTCTAGGGTTGACGTGCGAAACTTGAACATTCCTTAAAATAATTTGCTTCACCCAAAAACTGATCCGTTCCCCTCATGAAGCCAAAAGAAGACGTGTTACTTATAGCTGTATATTTCAGTTTCAGCGTCCAGTCACAGCCATGCTCATCCCGCACAGGAAACACTCACCTTCTCAGACTGGGCTTCTAAGGACTTCAGGTTGTTGGTCACATTTTTCAGCTCCTCCTCCAGGTCAGCGGCTTTACTGTGGAGAGAGACGGCCGCGTGCCGAGTGTTAATGCAAGTAATGGTAAGGACGTGGGTGTGTTTTCCAGTTATCATTATGCTTTTTACCATTCTGAGAGCTCGGCCCTCTCCTCGGCTCTCTCCAGCTCTCCCTCCAGGATCACCAGCTTACGGGCCACCTGGGGAGAAAAACATTTAAACATGTTAGATTTAGCATAATCCGAAAGACAAGAGGAGGTGAAAATAAGGACTACAATCAGGAAGTCAGTCTCACCTCCTCGTATTTGCGGTCGGCCTCCTCTGCGATGTGTTTGGCCTCCTTTAGCTGAATCTCCTGGATCTCCATCTTCTCCTCGTCCTTACCCGCTCGGTTCTCAATAACCTTCATCCCTCTGATTGGACGAGACACAAAAAAGGTTTTCAATGACGCTTTGATAGCCAGGTAAAAACACATGTTCTCACACACATAAAGACACAACATTTGAATCTAAAGAAAATGTCGGTTAAATAAGGTTTTAATAACGTTTTAAAGGTCTGCTATCATGCTATTTTTAGGCATATGTTATGGGTCTCAGATATTTAAAAATACATGTCTATGATGTGTTTTGCTCAACATTTTAGACATCCCTCATATCCGTCTGTTTCAGGCCTGTTGGAGAATGGCTAATCTGGGTCCTTAGCTTGAAAAAAAAAAAAAAGAGGAGGCGGAGCTAATGCCTGCTCAGAATTATACCGGCAGATAGTTAAATTCTGCCGTGATTAAACGCCATCAACTTCCAAACCACATCAAGGAATATTTCTGAAACAGTATGGAGCTCAAATGCTTTTTCTCTTTACCACAAGGTGAGTTCCTTTTTTTACTTCCTGCTTCTTCACACACATGCTCTCCAGTACAGGTTAGCTCTGAGTGTTAGCGATGCTAATGTAAACACCGACCATATAACGTCCAAAACAGTCGGGCATTGTTTCTGATAGCAACGTTTCTGATAGTGCCGCGGGTCCGCATTTCAGATATTACGTCATATGTAATATATATATATATAATATGAAATGTACTTTTTAAATGTTGGCCATGAGGGTAGGGCAATAGGTCGCCATTGTCAGTATGTGCGTCTGTTCAAACGGTGTATATGATGATATGTGTATGTCTCTTAATGTCCACTATGTTTGTATATGTACATGTATGCGGAACTGCAGGACGGAGTCCAGAACTTATTTCCTTACGGGGACAATAAAGTGTATCGTATATCGGACGCAAATCTGGATCAGCTCCGTTGCAGCCCCGTTTTTAGAGATTTGGGTACGGAGGAAAAGAGAGAGGGTTTTGTTTTCTGACGCTGCGTGAGTTCCCCGACTCACCGGACACACATAGTTATGTATAAAAGACATCAAGAAGTGCATTGTGCATGATAGGTCCCCTTTAATGTACCTCTCGCTCTCGTCCGCGGCCTTCTCAGCCTCCTCCAGCTTCTGCAGCGCCGTGGCCAGCCTCTCCTGGGCTCGGTCCAGTTCCTCCTCCACCAGCTGGATCCTACGGTTCAGACCGGCTACATCTCCCTCCGCCTGACAGGAGCGGAAAGAAGGAGACATTTAGTCATTCATTCATTCAACCTTAAATCATCCAAGCTGGTCTCCCCTTCCCCCTCTTTCCCGTCATAAAACAGGAAGGGAAGGAAAAAAGCTTGAGAAAAGTATGAATGGCTCGAAGGGAAATATGGACCTGAAGCTTTTTTCAAATGTTCTGTGCAGCAGAACACACTGTGGAAAAAACCAGCTTGTTATTAGTCCACTCTAAACACAAGGGAATGAAGATAAAGCTGAGATTAACTTAGTTTAACTCCTATCTTATCGTTTTAAGCTCTTTCTGAGGTCATGTTGTAATGCAATAAAATAAAATCAAGACTGGGATCAAAGTTTCTTTCCCAGGAATCCCGTGTGATGTCGTCTCAGCCAACATGTGGAAGCTTAAATCAGTCATTTTATCCATGAGCTTCTCATACAAGTAGTGCAGGGCAACAGTCACTCACAAAAAAGAGTTTCTTGTTGTTAGAAATGTCTTAAACGGAAACATCGAAGCACAGATTTAATTTAGTTGACCTTCTATGCTACAACTAGGTATGTTCCACTTCTAAAACCTGTGGTTTCTTACGTTTACGAGGAAAGTGAAGAAGATCCTTGTGAAAATTCAGGATGTAGGTTGGTAATGTTTTTGTATATTTCAAAGTAGTTATGAAGAAAGCACTCGCCTGTTTTACCACTGCAAAGTTACAGAGCATTTTATTTGGAAAGCTGTTAAAATACTAATCGATTTGGTGAAATGCCTTTTCAAGCATTTCTTTCACGTCTAAATGCTTTTCTGAAGCACTTTGAATTGCCCTGTAATCAAATAAATAAAATTGCTTTGCCTAACCTCTTAACATTTGTGTAATATGTGTTGATTTAATTATTATTAATCGCTCTACTGTGTTCTGTCCACAAGAATAAAATACAAATGAGAAAGTTTAAACTACACATGAACTAAAATGCTTTCGATTCAATCCGTGAGATATCAGTTCCTCGTGTTCTCGATGCTCATGTTCACAAATCAAAGGTTGTGTAGCTGAGGTGGGAATAATAGGGGAAATGGAGACGGCTGGAGAACGTCCAGTATAAAAGCATGGCCTACCTACAAAAACACAACCTCTAACTGCTGAGTCTGCCTGGGAAGAGTAGTCCTTTGTAATATCTGAACATCGCAGGACTCTGGATGTGAATGAAACGTTTACAAAGACTTCATTTCCGGTGACTGTGAATGCAGAACTGGGCCAAGCAGGGCGGACGAACGGGATTCTTCTCATCTGCCCTTTGTCAACAAAAGGCTGAGAGAGGGAAAAGAAAGCAAACAGACAACTACACAGGCATTTCCTCTCTGCTGGACACACAGTTGATCCTCCGAGGGAGCCGCTTTCAATCTGGAAACTTATCCGAGTCTGCTCAAACAGCACTTTTAAACTGCTATACAAAGCTGAATTATCCATTCAAACCCCGAGTACTCACACAAGTGTACTCCCTGTGTTACTGAAGTGAAGCAGCTGGGGATTTCTTAGACGAACAGGCGCTTTTCTGTGCTCGGTCGCAGCGCAGCAGCTTGTAGGTCAGTGACTCATTAGCCAGGAGTCAGGCTGCCAGTCAAAGCGTCTGCACTTCAGCCTACAGGTATGTGAGTCTGATGATATCATCTTGGCGAGATAAAGTCATTAAGAGAAGTACAAAGAAAGGATGGGCAGTGAGGAGGAAAGGTGACAGTGGAGAGAAGAGCTCAGAAAGTATGGAAAAGATATTAAGTCGGTTTGAGCTGGGAATAAATAACCCATCCAGTTTATTCTTCCATTCTGTCATGGACTCCACATTTCAGGAAATGAAAGCACGGTTTCCTTCTTGTTGGCACAGGCCCCTATTTTAATTTCTCCATGTCACCCTAGACTGCTGACTAGCCAGTCAGTCTTTCCACCTCTCCTTCTTTTTCTCTTTCTGTCCTCTCCCAGGTCCTGCCCTGCTGCACCCACACGGGGAGGCCGCTGATATGAGACGGGAAATGTCTGCGAACTAGCGCTGACATGCCTTAAAACAACCAGAACTTGATAGGAGGAAAAACCAAACCTAACACGGAATGAACGAAAAGCCATAAATCGGTCAAACGCCTCGAAATCTCATCAGCAAGGTCAACACTTCATGTCGCTGTTGAGAAACGGCAAACAGAACTCAATCAGAGCCTGAAATAACAGGTATCGTAACTCCCCGAGTCCGGAGTGAAGCAATGCGGTGCGAAGGGTTCAGTCTGCGCACATCAGACGCTGTCGATGCACTTGCAGACACACAACAACATGCAAACAATCACTGTCAATCTCTGCTGCTCTAAAGCAAACATCAGCAGCTGGCAACCAGGCAGGTTTCCCGCACGTGTCGTCAAGTAACACACAAACCAAAGTCTTCCCTAATGCCGGTAACGTACATCTCCAAATGTGTGCTTTCTGTTATCAAATGTTCACACTCACAGATGGGGGAATCCCCTTTCAGACAGATGTAGCCTTGTGCCAAGTAAGAAAGCATAAAGTACACACTCTCACGCCTCTAATTCACTCAGCCATGACCAGAGAAGCTTTTCCTGTAAGTCCTGAAGATAATGTTTGAAAGTACATTCCCTTCTGCGGTTTCATTTAATCAATGCTTAGAGCACACACACACTTTGAGCATTCAGAGACAGCCACACGGATAACAGACGGCAATGTCCAGGAACACAAGAACTACAGTCTTATGACCAGCCTGACATACTCTCAGAATAGACATTAATGCGACTTTACTAAAGAGGATCTTAAAAAGAAGTGACAGGAAGTGTGCTGCCCCTTTCATTTCCTCCCTTTGATTGTCTTTCTTTCAGAGCCGGTTTTCTCTCCGTCTCGTGGCCCCTTCCTTTAGCAACCGCTTTGCATTCTCCGGCTGCCAGGGACGCACAGCGCCTTATATGGTAAAACACACTATGGAGAATGTTTGTGGTGGAGTACACACACACACACACACACACACACACACACACACACACACACACACACACACACACACACACACACACACACACACACACACACACACACACAGTCATATTCAAAAGAAGTTTGACATTTTGGGGAATTGGCTATCAAGAGATCAATCCGACTCTCTTTCGGTACAGTTAATACCCATCTACATCCAGCATGTGGTTAGCTTAGCACAAACAGCTAGCTTAGCACAAACAGCTAGCTTAGCTTTTTCCGGAAGTAGCTAAATCCACCTACCTGCACCTCTAAAGCAACTCACTTTTTATATCTTGTTGTATTCATCCATACCAACACTGAACAGCTTTAGTGGGTTTCCCCCTCAGGCCCAGTCGACACCTATATTGGCATTTAAAAAATGTTTTTCTATGTGTTTAGGTTTGTTCTCCACACCCACAAGGGGGTTTAAGTGACCGAAAAGACAGCTTTTGAGTCAAGTTTTCAGCGTCGATGGGTACATTATTTGGCTTGTAACATTAAAGTGTGCACATGTGTTATTTTGTAAGGTGTCACAAAATGAGGCCAGAGGACATGGCCAAAATAGTGCTGGTTCAAACTTTATAAGTAGAAGTTTTCTAAACATGCAAGCTTACCAATTATTGTACATTTACGGTTCCGCTATATTGAGGAACAGAGGCCTCAGAATACGACATGGTTATATCCAACACTTCATTTGATTGGGGTCCAACCTGACCTTTGGCCTTTTCAGCGCTCCAACTGTGCATCTTCATTTGGGCAGAGATCTTTCATAAACAGTGGTTGTGTGGAAGGGATTTTTCAAAAATAATTCGAACAAATCCCAGCGTACATGTGGACTAGGCCTTATATTCTCAACTAATTGCCTGGCAACCGCACAGTAACAAGACTCGGTGATATCAAATTGAATTGCTTTACACTTTTGAATAGAACAAACGAGGTAAACTGGTGAATTTGCGACTGGTACTGTACGCAGTTTAAAAAAAAAAAAGTTAGACTAGACTAGCTGTTTCAAGTCTTTCTGCTAATCGAACAGCTGTTGAATGAATCTTCACATTTAACATACAGACGTGCGAGTGGTATTGATCGAGCGGCAAGAAGGAAGTGAGCTTGTTTTCGAAAAGACTATTCCTCAAACAGTCAGTGAGGAGGGTTTAAAAAGTGACACAAACTAGGGCTGAACGATTAATCGATTTTAAATCGAAATCGCGATTTTAAATGATGCAATTAAAAAATCGCAAAGTCTGCGATTTCTTTCACATTTCTTTTCTTTCTTCTTGTGTGTCAGTCATCCACACCAATCAGAAGTGCTGTGCTCCACATGTACCAGCCATTGTTAATCAATCAGAAGTGGCCCATGATCCAATCACCTGCCAAGTATTTGTGAAAGTGCCTGCCCTTTCCAAATGGCTTCCAATGGAGCTTTCCTAGATGGTTTGGTGAAGCATCTGAGTCAGGTTAGTGACGCTCCATCACATGTTTCTATGACAGGGTGAATCTTAAACTGAAGCTTGACTTTAAAGCAACCCAACGGAAGTTTCATGTAAGTTTAGTTCTTTCACTCGTAGCTCGGGCTGCTAGAGACGGGAGCACGTTGATGCGACCTTCCTAGCCGGAAATATGGCCGCAATTTACAATAAACCTCCGTTGGGTCGCTTAAAAACAAATATCGTAAATCGAATCACAATATCTGTCAGAAAAATCGCAATTACATTATTTCCCCAAATCGTGCAGCCCTAACACAAACTACATCATGTTAGAATAATCTTTCAATCACTGCTGTGTGCTTAGTAAACAGTCTAACATCTGACTTGAGGATACAGCACAGCTCTACGGGGAGTGACTTTAGAAGTACCTGAGTGCCTTAGAGACGAGATCAAGGACGAGTGAAAGAGGAATCTAATTACTGGCCGATTCCAGGGCAGTGGGCTAATGAGCTGATGGGGTTCTGGGGAAGTTATTCCTGACACTGCTGCCAACACTACTCTCAATGCAAGTGTGTGTCTGTAATCTTTTCCCACGAAGATCTGGCATGCAAAGAGAGCTGCACTCCATGTACAAGGCAGCCTGTCATGAGGCGTGATATGTAAAAGACGGTCATTAAACTTCCAGACAAGCATCACAATCACAATGAGATCTGTCTGTGCAAAGAAAGGGACAGATCATGAGCTGCCAAGTCTGTCGTTCAGGCTCTGCAGCATACTCAAGTGACTGATCCGGAAAAGAGAGTCATTGCAACGTGAACAATTGCCCTTCAGGAATTCATAGTTCTGACAAAAATATGAAGACGGTTGTCCTTCTTGCACATATGTTACATTTCTAGAAAAATGGCATCCAATTATGTCGTCCAACTAGCAATCCTAGAAGCGGTTTTATTAAATAAAACTGTTTATTTGGTTCTTTCAGCCTTAAACAATAATGGAAATGGTTTTCAGTTAGCCTTAACGTACCATATAAACATCTATCTGCAGTGCTGACACGCCAACAGATGCAAAGGTCCTGCTTTGACAAAAACAACACCAAAAATGTCATCACCAAGCCGTACATGCATCTGTAGAGAACATATATCTGCATAATTTCTACACTCTTCATCGACTAAATGACATTATAGCTAATTTAGCACCATCCTTGGCCTGCATAAAAGCGAAACCACAACTTCCACAAACCGCTAACATGGGAGTTTTCTCCAGAATGCCGCCAGCGACTGCCAAAACGTCTCAACATGTGGCAGTTATATTTGGAAAGTTGGGCTCTTCCCAGGGAGAACGTCCAAAGAAAACACTCTACGGCTAGAAGCCCGTCAGAAAACCCTCAAGCCATTGGACCACAATACGCAGCAGAGAGATGAGACCTCTCGCCGATTCTGACAAACTGTTGAGCTGAGAGAAGCATTTCTAAATGACTGCCCACAATTAGCTTTCAATATGTGGTGCGAGTGGTGTAGAATAGAGCCGCAAGGAATATATATATATAACTGCCAAATATTTGGAACATCGACTCACTGCAAAGTCATTTTCCATCCAGAAATGTCAGTCCATTAAATATGGAGATTGTAAGCTTTATTTTATAACATATTCAAGTCCAGGTCTTTTGGGGGTATAAAACAAGCCCTTTAAAGAAATCACCTTGGACTTTGAGAGACTATGGATTCAACATTTTCACTATTTTCTGACTAAACTATTTATTGATTAATGTAGAAAATAATTAGCAGAATAATCAATTAAAGAAATCACTGTATGTTGCAGTCCTAATTTATTATATATCTAGAAAATCCAATGTTCATGCCATTACGTAACAGTGGATATTAAAATAAAAAACGACATATAATTAGGTATGGCTTGAAATCAGTGGTTACATGGCTTTAAGATGGGTTTTAGTGTTAAACTTGTACGAAAATGGTGTGCCATATAACTGGAATGCATGTACTGTTGGTCCACACACACACACACACACACACTAATCTTCCTGTTGATCAGGGCTGGAGATCAGGGACAGGAAGTGTTGGGAGTAGAAACACAGGAAGTGCTGGACCAGAGTCGACAGACGACATCCTGGGAGGGGCAGCATGGGGGTGTGTGTGTGTGTGTGTGTGTGTGTGTGTGTGTGTGTGTGTGGTGGTGGTAATAATAGGATTTTGAGTCCCACTTCCCCTTTTATCTGTCTTTAGATTTTGATGAGTTGAAACGTTCTGGCAAGAAGTGACGGGAAATCCAATTGACTGTTCTGAAATTAGCCAAGTCATTATTTTATCTCAGTATAAAAAACATAGTTCCGACAGGTCCTTTAAATGCATGAGAGTTTGTGAATGATGAGGGGGAAATGAAGGACTTCAAAATATAACTTCATAGACTTGGGGAATTGAAAAGTCCATGAAAGGTCTTGATGTTTAAGAAGGTATGGGGACGCTGAATACATAATGAAATGTGTCAATAACAAAGTCAACCTTCACATTTGCTTCCTGACCCTGCTGCCTGACCTTCAACTAAAACAAGCAGCTGCTGTAAACACTATGAAGTTCATTGAGATTAACATCCGTAAGTAAAACACATCGAAGCAGGTCAAACGAGCGTTTCCACACAATGTCTCTTGTCTGACGGAGCCTTTAAGCATTATTGAGTAACGTCTCCAGAGGCGTCAAAAAACCACAATGAAATAACACGAGGCAATTACATTTCTTTTATTCTTTAGTATGATATGCGGCCAAGTCGTTTTGTTCTTCCCTGCCTCCAGATTGTCAAACAATGATTCATTACCTTCACACTCGGCGAGCGTGTTTTGATGTCCCTGAGCTCTGATGGAAAGGGTTTTTGTGCCAAGGAATATCTGCAGGTTGCCCTAATTATCCACATCTGGGACCACAGCAGCCTCGACGCACAAACGCCGCTTCACTTTGAATGGAGTGAGAAGTGTGAAAGCTGAACCTGCTTTTACACTTTAAGGCTGAAATGGAAACGCTTTTTCCAAAATACAAAGTCTTACAACCCTCCTATTTATTTCCAAGCATTGCAAACAAGTTGATTTACACATACTCTAACGTAGTGGGCGCTATCCTAGTGTTAATTTATCTATTTCTCAACACATTCATTCAATTAACGGCACTAATATATTCAACACAGCTGTAACTAGGCGATATGAACTGTGGATTTATGGTAGAAGTGTCTTTATATCTGCTCATAAACATTTATTACGGTGTTAAGTGTTTACAGTTACCGTAATATCTCTAAAGATCCACATCTGACTCGTCAAGTCGTCCTTATAAAAAGGGCTCGTCACCACATCTGGCTCTGAAGCAGTATATCACTCTTTGGTTGGAAACACATAAAAGCCTCATTTCACATCAGAAAGTGATAGTAGGTGTCAGCCTCTCTATCCCAAAAGATGAAATGTTAAAATGTATAACCAGAAATCTGTTTATTATGCACATTTACTATGCTTTCCATGGAGAAGTAGTCCCGCAAGTTTACAAGACATTCAATGAGTGAATAAGCAATACGTTGATTGAATTGACACAAATAATAATGCAAGAGGACAGCTTTAAAACATGTGACCAGAGACGTGTGCTTAAGTTTGATGCAAGAAGGTCGTCAGCATGAATCAAATAAAACATTTTGGTTCATTAAAACCAAAAAGACCAATAAAACCAACCGTTGAGAAAGCATCGACCGAACAAAGACAACATCCCAATACTTAATGATAGAGTTAAGGTCGGTCCCAACATGAATTGACTATAAATAATGATTACTGACGTCACTGATGTGTATATATAGGTTCATATATAGAACCATTACCACAAGACGCCCTATTGTCAAATGACCATGTTGCCTAATAGGCAGTCTGTAACAAAAGGGTTAATCCTACAGCACACCAGCTCCTTTCATCATCTCAGCTCCATATCTTTACAGCCACACCTTCCCCTCCCACTCTCCTTCAATCTCTCCTCTTGTCCTGTCATTAACCGGCTCCTATGCAAAAGGATATGGCTCCGAATGCCATAAAGCAGCACGTGAAACAAGTCAAGACTGTGACCTAACTGTGCTGCTAAGCATTTCTTGTCTCCAATTGAAGCACCACACCTTTTCTGTGTGTGGCTACAATCCTCGGAAGAGGGCTGAGTCAAGAGAGAGGCAGGTGACAGACATGGGTGAATACGTACGGTGTGAGTCATTTTCAAAACATCCCCGCGTCGAGAAACCACATTTGTGTGTGCTAACTACAGTCTGAATGGTTCTACTGCTTCTGCACTGATGAATCTAAACGCATGGAAGTGGGTCGACAACGCTATTTTCATTATAAATTAATCTGTCAAATATCTTTCTGGTCTCAAATGTGAGAAAATAGTGAAACATGTCCTTTGTAGTCACTCAAAGATCAATGTAATGCCTACAAATGTCTTGTTCGTCAACTCAAATCCCAAAGAGAGTCACTTAAGTATGAAATAAAGCATAACATTAAGACATCTCCATATTTGAGAGGCTTAAAACGGCATTTTCTGCCATTAAAATGACTTTAAAAATTATTAAAAGTATCACATTTGTTAAAGATCTAATTGATTTATCTACAGAATGTCAGTCAATAGCAAACACATGTACTTTCCAAGTTCCTATAGCCAAAAGTGACATCTTCAATTATCTTGTTTTGTTTGACCAACAGTCTAAAACCAAATAATGTCAAGTTGATTTTCATGGAGGTGTAAAAAAACGGAACATATTAACACCTGGGAAGATGAGAACAGTATTTCTATGACATTATGGCTTAAAGAAACCCCCTAAAAGTTTGAAATTGTTGATTCACTTTCTGTTGATCGATTAAGCAAGTAATAGCTTCAGCTCTCGCTAAAAATGTCCCAATTTCCAGGCTATTCCTTTGAATCCTTAATAACAGAGTAGGCATACTTTTAAGTATATGCCTTTTATTTTCCTTTCATTGGTGGAGACAGGATGGTGGTTGGGCATTTACCCAGGCAGCTGCTGCTGGAGTGCTTCTGAGCAAAGCGTCACAACATTATGCACTCAATCTACGTGTTTCCAGCTCTTAAAAGCTTCTAAAACCTCATTAATAAGTAGTTTAAAGTACAATACAATTAAATATGAACATGATGTATTAATAAGCAGTTATCCGGTGAGTCTAATAGATTAATTAAATTGCACAATAGCTCCAATGCTGTCTACGTGGTCTGCACACCATTCACAGTACAGCGGCCTGTGAATCAGACACCACTGCGCATGCGCAACAGACCTGCAGGAATCCAAACTTTTTTTTCCAGCGCAGACCAACGCCTTGCATTGTGGCACAATCACGCCCGCGAATGAATCAATGACATGAACTTTTTCGTCTTTTTTACAGCCTGAGCAGTGAATATAGAGAAGTTGAAACCATTGTGTAAGACTGACATGTGATAATAGAGAGAAACTGGGGTTTTAGGACCCAGGGAAAAGAGGTTTAAAAAGTATTTGTCTCACTTTCCCCCGGAGTTCGCGTTCACTGTCCAGCTCTCTCTGTATGACCTGAGCCCGGTCCTCTGCATCGTCGGCCTGCTGCTGCAAACTCTGAATCTTCCTCTTCACGGCATCCAGAGAGTTCAAACCTGCCATTGTTGCCTGTTTGGTTACTTAATTTAACACTACGCGTGAAGGAAAAAAACGCAGTTAAGACTATTTCTGGGTTGTGCAATATCAAAAAAGTCGCTACAGTGACCTGCTTATTTGGTCTAGTTAGAGTCAAACACTGAGAACTCTGAAACAAAAACACAAAAATGTTGGTCCAAAGTCTTTGGAATGTAAAAGAGTCGTTCAAGTGCAAAGAAAAAAGTTATATAACCAGGAAGTAAACGCTGCCCAGGTGTTGGTCCAAAGTGTCTCTTCTGCTCTGTCGGAATGATACGTTCACCAGCAGTTTAAAAAGTAGTCCTCAGGAATGTTGCAGTTTTTTTGGTCCGGACACACTTTTTTTTTGAGGAGGAGGAATTAGAAAAGCTGCGTGGTGAGGAGAGCGGAGAGCGCCAGACTGAGAGCCGGAGGAGGAGAGCAGTGATCGGCATGATGAGGTCAGAGAGGGCGGGGCGAGTGCGTGCGTGTGTGTGTGCGCGCGCGTGTGTAAAAACGCATGACTGATGTGAAGAGAAATTTGAAAACTAGGATGTATTAATTTCAGTTAAAAAGGTGCCTGTAGTTTAGATGTCACACAGACTGATTGATTTGACAGTGAAATTCAACTTAGACTGAAGTTTAAAGTTTCCATCGTGCTTGAAAACATAATTCGTGATGTGTCTTTGAGTGTTCGAACAACTAGCAACATTTCATTTGCCTGTATTACTCATAATGATGACGTTATGAAGCAGATAGCATACTACCCAAGACATTAACAAACTTCCTTTACCCTCACCCTAAAAACATATTTAATAGGGCGCTATTATTGTTTTGGGGGTTTTCTAAGATCCCTCACTCACCCCAACCTGCCGCCATCGGACTCCTTTGTTTAGTTCAGTAACATAGTGACAACACCATGCGTCACTCACGCTTCTATTGGCTAGCGCTCCAACACATTGTAAATGATAGGCTAAGGGGCGGGACTTCTCTAAGCGTCTGACCAATCACAACAGAGCCGGCCAGCTAACCAATCAGAGCAGACTGGGCTCTGGTTTCAGACAGAGGGTGAAAAGATAAATAAAGAGCTTTTTGAACATGGATTATGGAGACATGTCACAGAAGAGGAAGAGAATACAAATATGCACCTTAAAATTAGCATTAAAGCGTCTTTGGGTTCAGAAAAGCGCTATATAAAATTAATATATTATTATTATTATTAGCATAATAGGCCCCTTTAATACTAACAGTGGTTTATTGTGCCTTTATCATCTCACTGAGCACTATTCTGGGATTCTTGCAATAGAAATGAATAGATATATAATAGATATATATAGATACATTATTTGAAATGATGTTCTTTGCGTGGGTGTAAATCTGATTCATGTTTCTCTGCTGACCCTGCCCGTGTGTACCCTCTCTTTTCACATTCATTGTTAGCAGGACATTCTGGCTGGACGAGTAAGTAGGCCGAATTCTTTTTCTCCTCAGCTCGCTCCAGTTCAGGTACAAATGCAATCCTGCTGTTCACTGTGAAGAAGGAAACAAATCTCTCACAACCAATCTCATCTGTTGATTGAGCCTCTCTGTATGATTTGCCCCTTGCACCGGAAAAGCTGGAAGCATTGATTTCATTAGACACAGGAGGAGTGTGGGGCTTTCTGTTTGCCTTAGCTGCATTCCTCACATACCACAGCCCCCCCTGCCTGCTCTCCACTTTCCCCGCCCGCCCCCACAGCACCGCTTTCCCCCTAAAAACTGTAACTGTTGCTGCTGCTATCAATACCTGTAATGAAACGACATGGTGTCCCCCTCTTTGCCTCCCACCCTTCAGCTTTCTATGCTAATATGTTGACCTAGCACTCTTCAAAGCAGACTCTTTGTCTGGTTACTTGAACTGACACTGAGCTAATTATGAGCGCTGGTGTAGGGACTATTTTTTCACGGATCACAACCTCTTTCTTGCCGGTGTCTTTGGCTCACTGTTCTGCTTTCCCAGCCCCCCTCCAGGTCTGCAATCTGGCCCGAGCCTTCTGTGTGAATTGAGATGTGTAATGGCTTGACTGCTGCCTCTAATAAGTGACATGTGGCGGGGGGATTCGTGGAGGTGGAGTAGAACAGCCTTAAAAATGTGTGTAAGACTTTACTGACAATCTGTTGTACTGTAGTGTTGGAATGGAGTACATCTACTCAAGTATTGAGTTTCAGTTTGAGGTACTTTACCTGAGTATTCCCATTATAGTTCAGTTCAACTCCACTACATTTCAACAGCCAATATTGTATGTTTTACTCGACTTCATTATCTACTTTACAGATTCACACTATTAGCTTATACAAAATATATATAAATCATATTAGATATTAGATATAATTATAGTTTAAGATATCCAGCAGCATTCCAATTTGGACCCCTTAGCTTCCTTCAGAAACGTCACTATGTAATACTAATTTCTTCTATAGGCTCGCGCTCCTACACATCGTGCATCATAGGCTAGGGCTGGACATCTCTAAGTGGTTGACCAATCACAACAGAGCTGGCCAGCTAACCAATCAGAGCAGACTGGACATGTCACAGTAGAGACACTACATACTAATATGAACCTGGAAATTAGCACATGTCCTTTAATATATATTTGAATAGGCCATTATGCTCAATGAGTAGTTTTACTTTTGGTATTGAATTATATTTTACTGTTGTACTTTTACTTGCAAGACTTTTACTTTTCACAATTTGTTAGAAGGAAAGATCTGAGTTCTTCTTCCACCTCTGGTTATACTAAATATACATTTTTAACAAAACCTCAGAGTAAAAGCTTCACCCAGTAAAACCACAACTCCTTTTTCCAGAGGCCCGCCTGACCCCCTTTACATGCGAGGCTCCTCCGAAGCCCTCCGTGTTTATTTGATCACTGCGTGAGTATAAGCCAGCGTGTCTCAGCCTCCCTCTGTGTGTCAGACACTTCCTTTCTCTTTGTGTGTAGTAGAACGCTGCATTTCCCTGGGATATCCTCCACCAGACTCAAACAATACCACATCTTGGTGGCAGCTGGGAGATTTTCCTGGTGATGCTTTGCTCCGCACGGTTGGCTCGGTAATATGGAATGACTGGATTCTTATATTGTCATTAAAGGGGCATTTTACTGCTTAACTGGTCAGATGCTTATCTTGGACATAATTGACTCCAGGGTGAGGAATGTGTTTATACTTGAGTTCCCCCTCTCTCTCTCTCACACACACACACACACACACACACACACACACACACACACACACACACACACACACACACACACACACACACACACACACACACACACACACACACACACACACACACACACACACACACACACACACACACACACACACACACACACACACACACACACACACACACACATACCATGTATACATCACTTCTGGGGACATTACATTGACTTACATGCATTTCCTGGAGACTTATCCTAACCTTAACCATAACCAACACATGCCTAACCCTTACCCTTACCCTTAACCTTACCCTTAACCTTACCCTTACCCTAACCAAGTCTTCACCCTAAAATTAATGATTCCCCTTATGGGGACCTCCATTTTGTCCCCATAAGGGAGGCGAGTCCCCACACGTGACTATGTAAACAGATTTAGGTCCCCACAAGTATAGTAATGCTAGTCCACACACACACACACACACACACACACACACACACACACACACACACACACACAAGTCTGTGCATGCAGTAATATGCACCGCTGTACATCGTGTGGTTTGCGGTGTTGCCAACTATCTGCAATATGATCTTTTTTTCCAGATTGCAGCTTATTTGCCACGGGGAAATTCACATAAACAATGTTACGCTTCATTCACTGAAATGTTCTATTTGTTTAGAGAGTAAGTTTGGGTCTGATGTTGAACACCCAATAAGTGTTTAATTAAAGGAGCGCTACACTGATTTTGCAGGTGTCTGGGAGTACTACAGGCCTTTTGCTACTCAAGATGGAGCTGATAAATGGCCTTAAGTGTTATTTGAGGCCATGTTGGTTGTGGCAGAAAAGTAGACATTTGAAAACAAAAAAAAACCGGGGGTGTGGAATTAAAAAGAAGCGAGTTAGCCAAACCTCTGAAGCACACTCCTGTTCTGCTTCTGGCTAGTAGCTAGTTTATTAGCCACTACTAGCACAACACACTCACATCTCTGACATTATTGTTGACATTGTTGAATTGCATTGTGGGTAATATAGGTGCAAGGTATTGACCAGAAAGGAGATTTTGTGGAAAGTTCCTTTTGAAAAGTAGACGTTTGAAGTAGCATCAAATAAAACTCAGGTGAAGTGCACATGTCTGAACATTGGATTGGAGTAAATGCACTTTAAATTGAACAGACATCAAGTGTTGATGTGGTGATAATCATATGGAAAATAACACTCCGTACTGTCCATATGTCTGCCATGCTGTTGTTGTTACTGTGAAGTTTTCATGTACACAAACTGTTGGAATTATAACGTGTGTGTGTGTTTGTTTGTGTGTGTGTGTGTGTGTGTGTGTGTGTGTGTGTGTGTGTGTGTGTGTGTGTGTGTGTGTGTGTGTGTGTGTGTGTGTGTGTGTGTGTGTGTGTGTGTGTGTGTGTGTGTGTGTGTGTGTGTGTGTGTGTGTGTGTGTGTGTGTGTGTGTGTGTGTGTGTGTGTGTGTTTGGTTGAGGGGGTTACAGTTTATCCTCGTGCTCATCTTTCAGGAGTGGCTGCACAGGAATGTAACCGTCTCCGAAGTGCTTCTCTGTGGATCAAAGTGAACCCACAGCTGGGTCTGAGGACCGTCCAGCTGTGGAGTAATGGTCTCCGGTCTTTAGCAGCACCATGGTAACGTGAGTGTGTGTCAACGTTAGAAGAAAAGCAGGTAACACAACTACAGCATAAGCCTCGTCTTGTCAATACTCAAATGTGTGATAAAGATGAAATTAGACAGGCTGATGCATCGTCATGACAGTATAGGACTGGCAGTTTTTCATAAAGTGAAACTGACCATGTGTAATGCCAATACCTGCTACAAAATAATATTTAAAAAAAATTATTTATGCAATTTTTGATTATTTCCTGAAGTCTTCAAAGTTAGATAACTGTTCCTGTTTGTTATTGAGTTCAGTTGAGCTACAGAAATACTATAATTTAATCTCATACTGAATAGTTTACTCAGACCAGGATCGTTTCACCAAGATCCCAATCTGCGTCTAAGCAGATAAAACCCTTTGAATCCACATTAGCTGTGTCTGTTTCTTCATCCGGCACAGCACAGAGGCCGCTGGCTGTCACCACTATCAGGGGCTTGAAAGACCTTCATCTGGGCTATCTTAAACTGGGCATCAAATACAGAGATGAAAGACCCCCCTGTTAAATGCGTGCAGTAAGTTAGGGACCCTTCACTCACGTCTGCAGCCGTCTTCTCGGACAGTTCCAGTTTCTCCTGAGCGTCTTTCAGGCCCTCGGAGAATTTGTCCAGTTCGTCCTCTGTCATCTTCATCTTCTTCTGCAGGTCCATCAGCTCCTCCTCCAGCTGCATGGGAGAGACCGTTAGTCCAGTTTAGTGCACTGTCTCCAGTTGGTATGTTATCCAAATGTTATTAGATTGGTCTTGTTTTTAACATCAGCACTTTCCCCCTAGTTGGCACGAGCATGTCCTGCGAAGTATTTTATTCTGCTCGAGTTTGTTCTGTTTCATTTTGAATAGAAAAATCTCACTCTAACGAATGTTATGTATAAAGTCTTTTTCTTTTTTTTTTTTTTTTTTGTCGCTGCTTTTAATTGAACTATTCATATCTTAAACTGCACTGTAACTTTTATCCATGTACTTTTTCTTGTAATGTTTAATTGAACTATTCATATGTTAAACTGCACTGTAACTTGTATCCATGTATTTTTCCTTAATGTTTATTTTATTAGCTTTTCATTTTTAATGCTTAATGTCTTTCATTTTTTTTTGTAAAGCACTTTGAATTACCTTGCGTTGAAAAGTGCTAGATAAATAAACTTGCCTTGCCTATCATATCGTATTGTATCATATAATGGTCCAAGACACTCCGAATTATTGATGTCTTAATGTGTGCATATCTATAAATGTGTCTTTTGATTGTGTATATATACTGTAGGTATATTTGAATACATATTTTTATATATATTTGTTTTTGTATTCGGGATTGTGGGAAGCGGTATTCCGATCTCTCGAACAATAGATTGCTGTAACTCAAATGTCGGATGTCACTTAGTACAAAGTCTGGATCTCCTCCATAGACAGCGAATTGGGAAGGTTGTTATGTTATGAAGGACACTCAGAGCACCCAAAGGATTATTTCGTTACATTTTCAGTTTCAGAACTGAACTCCCCAGAAGTCAGTTTCCAATTCATTTTGAGACTTCTGTGGTTTCTGGCTTTGACCTCATGTTAAAATAATATTGACTGTACTTTCTCAGGCCATGGAAATACCGTATTGGAATTCAGAATGTAGGAGGTGATCCCCTTTAAAAGAACGCTCCAAACCCTGGATCAGTTTTAAGCTTTAAACCTTTTAGCAACCCTAACAACCTGGTTAAGATGGTCATATTGACACATATGCTTTGACTTGCACTAAGGTGGTAGAATGGTGTAAGGGGTGTAGCTTGTGCCACGGAAGAACCCAATAAAGACCTCAAACATGGACAATTTCACTAACGTTGTGAGATAGTGCATTAGCCGTGTCAGATTGCTCTGCGCACTGAAGGCACTGTCTAGTTTTTAATGTGTTTGTACTGCGTTTTATTCACGAGTCAGCCTGATGGGGCGTCGTAAAGGTGTTTGAATTCAGAGCAGGGATAAAGCAACACTGATGATTTGGGAGTCTAATTGTGTTGTTTGAGGAACATTTAAAAGGTCATGCCTAATATCTGCCCTTTCTCTCTCTCTCTCTCTTTCTCTCTCAAACACACACACACACACACACACACACACACACACACACACACACACACACACACACACACACACACACACACACACACACACACACACACACACACACACACACACACACACACACACCATGTATACATCACTTCAGGGGACATTACATTGACTTACATGCATTTCCTAGAGACTTATCCTAACCTTAACCAACACATGCCTAACCCTTACCCTTAACCTTAACCTTTCCCTTACCCTAACCAAGTCTTCACCCTAAAATTAATGATTCCCCTCATGGGGACCTCCATTTTGTCCCCATAAGGGAGGTGAGTCCCCACACGTGACTATGTAAACAGATGTAGGTCCCCACAAGTATAGTAATGCTAGACCACACACACACACACACACACACACACACACACACACACACACACACACACACACACACACACACACCCCCACACCCACCCACACACACACACACACACACACACACACACACACACACACACACACACACACACACACACACACACACACACACACACACACACACACACACACACACACACACACACACACACACACACACACACACACACACACAGCGGGCTAAGTGTTCCCTTTTGAGAAGTACTTCTGATAATCCTACTGAATTCCACTCTGTTGTTCTCTCCTGGCGTCTAAAAATACAGCCGTTATCAGTGAGAACACACAGACGCCTGTGTGTGTGTGTGTGTGTGTGTGTGTGTGTGTGTGTGTGTGTGTGTGTGTGTGTGTGTGTGTGTGTGTGTGTGTGTGTGTGTGTGTGTGTGTGTGTGTGTGTGTGTGTGTGTGTGTGTGTGTGTGTGTGTGTGTGTGTGTGTGTGTGTGTGTCCACCTGTATCCCTGTGCATGCTTATTATCATTGTGCGTTGTCTCCTGGGTTGGATGAATGCACCTGTCAAAGAGGCTTTAAGACGCTCCATTAACTCTCTTCAAACGGGTCCTTAAGGGAGGGATGGAACTACTTTTTCCTCCGCTGAAGACCAACATCCCGGGTGGTCTCATCACCTGAAGGGGCCAAACCCACCACGATGAACTCTCTCTGAGCCCCACCGACCCATCGTCACGTTCAGGCACCTTACACTATTGGTTGTTTGTGTTCAACTGTCAGATGAAAACATTCCGATTTGAACAGAAAGCAACTATGGTGTTAAAAAGTTTGTGTTTACATTTGGGATGCGGGGTTTGAAGTGGGTATCTCATAGAAAATAAAAAGGTTCCGAGAGCTTGTCCTGAGAGCATCGCCTGACCTTTTAAGGAGGTGTTTTCGCCTCACATACTGTCACTAGGAGTTGTTGAATTTACCGTGAAGTCTCTAAGCGGTGGCCAAAAAAACCTCAAATATTTCTTTCAGCGGTGATAGGGCCAAGTGAAACGAGGGATACATTGGAAATGTGTTTACAGACAGTTTCCTTAAAGGTATGTCTGGTATGATAATTATCTTGAATAAAGACTAATAGGAAACATTTAAGTATGCTTAGTATGGACCATTTATTACAAATATGTTTTCCAACTCATCAACAAAATTATGAACACTTCCTCCAATTATTCTTATTTCTTTTCAATCCATGACTTTCTTGCAACATTTTCTTGTTTTTTTAATTGTTTTTATCTTATATATCTTTATGTTGCATTATTGGAGGAGCCTGGGTCTTAAGAGTTGCATTGCCATACACTACATATGAAAAAAAAGCCTTTGAATCTTAAGTTTGACTTTATTGCTTTTGTACTGGTCAAAAACTGCATTTCTAAATTTTCTAAATTTCTAAATTTCTAAATTTCTAATTTCGTCTTTGTAATACTTTGACGTTGTTTTAGACGTCACTACCGACACGTCCACGTCTATCTGCTCTCCTCCTTCATTCCCACCTGTTTGCACTTGTCCTCCGCCGCCTTCTTGTCCGTCTCCGCCTGCTCCGCCCGGTCGATGGCGTTCTCCTTGTCCAGTTTCAGCATCTGCATCTTCTTCTTGATGGCCTCCATGGTGGCTGCTCGGTTGGATGTCCTCCTCTTTCTGAGATGTGAAAGTGCAGCTTCGAAAAGAGCTCTCCTGTTGTGCTGAGATGCAGGAGAGTCACTTCAGAGCCGGAGGGAGTCCAACAAAGCTGCAGAGAAAGAGAGAGACAGAACGGGGGAGAAAGGAGGAAGGAGACAGAACGAGCCGTGGACAGAGATGGAGAGTTGAGCCCTATATGGATAGTTATTTAAACTGAACCTGCCTCCAATCTCTGATCACCCTCTCCTCCTCCCATGTCCTCACCCCTCGTTCCCTCCCATCCTTTCTCTCCATCCTCTCCATCCATTGCTCCTTCACTCGCCACTCTGCCTTCACTCCAGCCAGACTCTCGGACTATCTCTCATTCTCCACCCTATCAAGAGTCCAAGGTCTCTCCACTCGCTCTCCAAACGTGGCCGATCTCCTTATTTGGGTTGTTGTGTTGTCAGAGAGCTGCAGAGAGAGAGAGAGAGAGAGAGAGAGAGAGAGAAGTGCAGGTCCTGTTTCCACATTTAACCTATACACACTCTTGAAGGCCTTTAAGAGTGTGTATGTTAGAGGACGAGAGTGAAATGCAACGTACGGGGGGGGGAGGGAGATAGAGAGAAAGAGTTCCCATGCTGTCAATACGTCATAATATTTGGGCATTAAAGCCGAAGGAGATTCCCTAAAGTCAGCTGTTTTTTTCAAATAGGCTTAAACCAGGGGTCTCAAACTCAAGGCCCGGGGGCCAAATCCGGCCCGCGACTTCATTTTATGTGGCCCGCAAGAGCTTGCAAATAATATAATACGTTTATAATACGTATAATAATATGCCCATAAACTACATGTCCCACAATGCATCTCATTTTGTGACATGCGCACTGAAGAGACTTGCAATTATTTGCCCTGGACTTCTGCTTTCAGACGTAGTTAATTACTAAGTTATTATCCTATCTGATAATAATCCAATTCAGAGGCAATAATGTAATATAAATTATACATTATTTTATATATATATATTATATATTTATATAGTTACAACCGGCCCTTTGAGTGCAACCTTTATGCGAATGTGGCCCGCGATGAAATTGAGTTCGACACCCCTGGCTTAAACCAACTAAACAGAGGCCGTTATGTGGTCTGAAAGAAAAACATTTAACTAAGTAAGGACAAAATATATAAACACAGACACCTATGGATTAAATTAGTTTAGCAATATTTCGTCAGGGATTAGTTTAGTTTATTAGCACATTCACATCCTGACATATCTTGCCTGCTTTTATGACTGAGTGATGTAATTCAGAGAGCTTCTGTATTGTTAATATTATCAACAGGTTATCAAACACCGTCTGGAATGTGAGCCTTGAATTCTTTGCACCTGATATTTGAGTTTGACGAGTGAGGGATTAAAGCAGGCTGAGAATCAGAGTGTATGTGAACAATGGAGACCAGTGTCCACCATTGCTTACAGTCACAAAGAGATCGAGGGATTTGTCAAAAGGTGGATGGCTCTTGAAGTAGGAGATCACTAGATATGAACGTATGTACGCACTCAAGGACACACATTTTCCCCAGGACATGGTGCTTACTCTCGCATTTAACATGCTTTGTGAGAACTATAACTTCTATAACCGTCACTAAGTCTGCCTTCTATCACCTCAGGAACATCTCCCGTCTACGACCATCACTCTCTGATTCCGTGGCCGAGACCCTCATTCATGCATTCGTCTCCTCCCGGTTGGATTACTACAACGGAGTCCTGTTCGGGGTTCCCAGTAAAGCCCTGGACAGGCTCCAGTATGTGCAGAACTCGGCTGCCAGGGCAGCACATCACCCCCACCCTGATCCACCTCCACTGGCTCCCAGTCAAGCACCGTATCCCCTATAAACTCCTTCTTCTGATTTACAAATCCCTCCATGCCCTCGCCCCCCAATACCTGTCTGACCTTCTCCGCTACCACACTCCATCCCGGAAGCTCAGATCATCTGGACAGGATCTCCTCTCCACCCCCGCACCAGGTTGCGGACTTTTGGTGACAGAGCCTTCAGTGTGGCATCCCCCACCATCTGGAACTCTCTCCCCCCCGAAATCCGCAGCGCCCCAACCCTGGACATTTTCAAAAAAGCCCTCAAAACGCACCTTTTTACCAAGGCTTTCCCCACTGTAGTTAGTTTAATAGGTTTATTTTTCCGCTACTTCCCCCCCCACCCCCTTAACCTGTCTGCCTTTTTCCCCCTACTCCCCCCCCCCCCTATCCGACTTGTAAAGCGACCTTGGGTTTCCTGAAAGGCGCTATACAAATATTATATATTATTATTATTATTATTTATAACTGCAATCTTAGAGATTTAAGAAGTCAGGTTTCATTATTAAAACTTGCAAAATGCCTTAAACTGTAAAGAATGTAGTAATTTGTAAATCTGTTGCTTGTGTACATCTGTAGCTCCATATAGCATCACAAGCTAGCTTACAAGTAAACACATTTTGGTTAGGAATAAACAATATTGTATACAAAACTTACAAAAAAACGTTGTAAATGACTATTTTATTCATTCATGCAAACATGGCGAAACATTTATACTTCCAGTTTATTAAATGTATTTAGAATGAGAGGTGAAATCTGATCATGCTAACCTAACCAACACTTCTAATGATTAGAAGTTGCCAACTCTCACGCATCTGGCGTGTGACACACGATTTCACTCTCAATCTCACGCTCTCACGCTGCCCAAACTATTCTCACGCCAAAAACAAGATGAACGGCGATCGTTTTTGGTTGGTTATTTACAATGTTGAGTTGACAGCTGCTCAAGCTGTCGATCCGCTCCCTCCCCGCCCCCACCACTCTTAACAACGCTAACAGACAGCAGAGCAGTGGGAGCCGGTTGGTCAATCCGACCCGTATGGCGCATGCTCAGATCTAAGATCCAGTAGAAATTATAACAAGTAAAAGTCTGCTGCTTATTGTTATTCTAATCTAGGCCAAAATAGAGTCAAAGAGTAATGAGAGTGAGTGTGTTAATTAATATATTTGGCAGTTTGGAGTAAGTCTGTAGATTTGTGTGTGTGTGTGTTTCATGTATAGGCCTCTCACGATAATTAATTTTGTTGGATTCATTTTCCCGGAAATTATTGCGATAAATGATAATATTGTCGGCACCGTTGTATGACCATTTTAGACCCCTGACATAATGATAATATATAATAATAATTCAAGTACATCCTTTCAAGCTAGTCACATCCTCATGTAAATGTAAATGTATCAAGTTCATTTTTATTTATTGTACGATAAGTCAATTAATTGCTTATCGCGACAGGCACACAATAAAACAGTGTGTTTGACTTTAATTAGTGAATTAAACTTTGTGCCCTTTATAGTCTGTGTCCAATATTGTGTATTTGTATATATTGGATATATATCCTGTATCCTGTATATATGCTAAGGTCCCACTGCTGACACGATAGCAGTCATTTAGTGCGCATATGTGTAATTAAACCCATGATATCAAAATCTCACTCCAGCCAGGTGCCCAAAGTTGGCAACCTAATCATTAGGCAAATGGAGGTATAGGCTATGTAAATACAAATCCTCCTGTTACATCATTGATATACTTTATTAATTAATCTCCATGGGGAAATTGTTTCTCTGCATTTGACTCATCCTAGTGTTGGGATCACATTTTAACAAGCTATCATTAGCTTTGTGAGTTGGTTCAGCTACAAGTGACACAACTGCTTCAGGCTAACATTTAGCTAGTAGCAATCTCAATGTAAAAACAACTTCATGTGATCCTCATAAATATCTACTCAGTTAACACTTACGTGGTAATACTTAGAGATCGAACTTGCAAACGTATAGATGCAGCTGTATCCCGGACATACTGTGTGTGTAGCCTATCTTTTAGCCACTGCATGTGCATTGGCTATCAGTATCTTGGCAGCTACAGTCTAACCAAGTTAAGCATAATAAAGGAAATGTCTTAGACAGCTGGTACCCAAACAGTTTGTGTGAGGAACTTAGAGAAATGGGACAGTACACAGAAGCTTTATAGTACTGCTTATGAATGCAACAGTTAGTGAGCTGATTTGGTCGCATTACTCCTGACAAGTGGCATTTTATTTGTTGCTCTGATCATTCTTGAACACCAGTTATCCTTTATTTTCTTTCTTCCTTTAATCTTTGCTTTGTGAAGATGTATTCAGGTCAAAATCAGCTGCTTCTTCTACCTGTTTTATAATATTTGGACCATTTGAACCATTGGACCTTTAAAATGACTCCAACAAATCCATATATTTTTCATTTATAATACAGATGTTTTTGAAGTACTACAGACTAATCTGCTACAGACTCACGGACACATGGCATTATTTACAAAGGCTACTTATGACTAGTGGAATGTTGACCTTTTGATAACTCAAAAGGTCGATCCATCATAAAACATCATGTTTGGTTTCCAAGCATCTGCTCTCGTTGCCTTTTAAAGCATCCAGAAACAAAGCCAATATGAAGTAAATGGTCAATATCCTAGAGAAGTTACCTCAATATGTTTTTATTGGGAGTAAATGTGTTGTACAGCGCTAATAAAACCCATGGTGAAACTCTGTTGTCAGCCACTGATGTGAAATACAGCTGTGTCCATGCAAAGGAGTTGCAAGACTGATCCAAAACCAAACCATTCCTCCTTCTGTGGAGCAGGAGGGAGCGCCAAGAAGGAAATAAACACATTATCATCCATTTCGACTCACTTTGCTGGTCAGGTAACTATCGTGTGGTGACTGGCAGTATTTCATGGTGACTGAATCTTGAAACAAATATGTTAAATGAATGAGACGTAAGGAATGTTGTATTGTTGTTGTAAAGTTGTGCAAAGTAAGAAAGGATAGCTCAAAGCTAATTTTAACTGTTGTGTGATCCAGCTTCATGCAATGCAGCCTATTCTTTCACACACAGTGACGTCACGAGCTACCCACAATGCAACGCGCGCCATATATATATATATAAATACGCCATTTTCCTGGAGGTGCTAATATCCTGGAGGTGCAAATATAAACAGCTAGCTAACGTAGCCAGGCAGAGCGCACTAGGTTTTTTTCTCTTTTAACGACGGAAGAAATCGCTGCATGTCTTCGGATTACATCTCTGGACTTGAGGGGTGTGCTTTAGGTCGTTACCAGCGTAAACTAGAGCTGTGTGGGTTGTCGGATTGCCCTTACAGACAGATGCAGATGTATGGAAAAACGACAGTGGCCTTCGTCGATTTTGGCTGCATCTACGTGTAATTTCTGGAAACACCAGGTGAACACCCCACTTGTCACAATAATATTATCATGCCATTGCATATATGTGGTATTTTAGAGTTGACTAGATATTGATTAAGGCAATAGACTATGATATTCTGCTTGCACCTCGCGTGAAATGGCGGATACCGGAAGTACGGTGTCGCACTCGGCCCAATACCCGTATGTGTGTGTGAAAGATCAAGATCAGATAATACAGTGTGAATAAATTAAACGACAATGTGGATCGTTTTTTGTGATAGGTTTCAGGACACGAAGTAAATTACATTCATGGATTTTTATGATAAGCACAACTGAAGCAACTTCACGTCAGATCTGTTGTAATTTTCAAGGCAATCCGCAAAATATGTATAATGCAAATTCAATCGAAAACAAAGCGGCCATTGGTTAATGGTCGTGTTAATATTTCTTCTTTGGTGGCAATGAATCGCTGTACAAAACGTAACTGCAATACCTACCATGGTTGTTGAGAGATTTCAGGGTGGAGGTGGACCAAAGTATCGGACTGATCAACATTTCCATAGGGCCATGCTAAAGGTGTGGCTAAAAACACAAACTAAAAGAATGTCTGGGTGTAACAATAGATACCTTCTTGATATACAAAAGGCGATGGCATCACAACATAAGCACGAGTAAGGGCCTTGAATTTGCATGTTTTCCAGCGTGGATGTAAGAAAGAGGTTCTCCTATAAAGTTATATTACTGGGATCCTGTTTCAATAGTGTTTCACAATAAATCTGGTAAATCTGTTGCCACTGGAAGCATCTCCTGAGCCCAGCACGAGCAGCAGTCTGTTGCTCTGATTGGCTGCAGCTGTACGTCTCCTGCAGACTCCAACAATGTTCCTACAGCCTCGTAACTCAATATCCTCTCCCGACCTTCCAAATATGCTTTCCCTTACTGCTGCTTGGCCACAGAAATGCTGCGGAGGAGCCCAGACTAAACATGAAGATATTTTACAAATGCAAGTCGAGCACCAAATCACAGTGTGTGCCTCTGATTTATGATTTGTTTTCCTTGTACGATGTGAGGGTCTAAGGACAGAGGGTCTAAGGACAGAGGGTCTAAGGACAGAGGGTCTAAGGATAGAGGGTGTCGTTTTCTCATACTGATATTCTGAACAATCTGTGCTGTTGTATTTGCTGTAAAGTGTCTTTACTGTAAGCTATTTTTATTATATGTACAGCACTTTGGCTCCACCAAAAATCGTTTATAAATGTGCTATATAAATAAAACTTGATTTGATTTGAATTGATGATGGAGAACATGATGTTTGTGGTCAAATAGTCTTTTTCTAAAATGCTTATATGTTTTTCACTTTCAACATGAAACTTGTTAACATCTGTTGTAAAATTACCAAATGAAGTCAAAATCTTACCGTGTTACTGACTTGTGTGGTATATCTTAAAGGGCCCATTTCTACTGATCATAATTCCATTGTTGAGGTCTACTAAAATAGATTTATACCGTGCAATTTTCCAAACTCACATTGGTTTCTCAGCATCTGTGTAAAGTGTATTCACCGGTATTCACTCTCTGTCCTAAACGGCTTGTTGGAGATCCTGCCCCCCCCCCCCCCTCCATGTGAGCCCAGTGTGCTCTGATTGGTCGGGAAGTTGCGAGGCTCGTTGCTGCTGCGAGGAGCGGCCAGGCTTCCGGGTCGGCGATACAGCGAGAACAAGCGAAACTCACCCTGAGCACACACAAATACTCACAGCCGAAGTAAAAACAATAAGTGTGGCTTGATAGCGAGAAAGAAGAAGGTTTATAACGCTGTGAGAATGGGTCTGCAGAGAGCGTTTCTCCGCCATCCCAACTTAGCAGCCCGAAAAACGTTTACCCATTTAAACAGTCGTGGTAGATACCTTGTTTGTTTTAAACATCATAAATACACAAACAACAATGAATACAGGTTGTGTACCCGAATCTCCCGCTGGTCCAAACAAAGTAGGAACAGCATCGTTCTTCAGTGCCCTACGACACAAGTCTAATGCACAGCCATCCATGAGAGAAGTCTGATATGTTCATGAAAACCCTTCAGGAGACACCGACACTAACGTGGCCGAGTGGACTCCGGAGTTTGCTGCATGAGTTGCACTGGATGATCTGTGGTGTAGTGGGCTGTCACTCAAAAGCTGAGTAGCCAATGGGGACGCACCCCTGAAAGTCCCGCCCACCTGGGACGTTTGTGTCAAAATCGGGGGAAAAAACGAGGGAGCGCAAACGAGAAAGCTGCAGCGAGAGCAAAAGTCTGATCATTGAGAAAGAAGAAATAAGAACTGCAAACATGTTAAAACAAAGAAAAAATACTTATAGTTTACATGATTACACAAATGATTTGTTTGCAACTTATAGATTTATTTTTGAAATTTATTTTATTTTGCTTCTTTTAAACTCATAGTTTTTCTTTATTCTGAGAAAGTGTTGCTTTATCTTTATGATACAAAACTAATCCCATACGTATCCGCATGAATCGCTGAAAGGTTTGTGAAGCTTTGTTTCGTGAAATGCTGGCAGAGGGTGTGGCCTCTGGGTGTTCACACGTCACAGTACCAGGAAGCAAACAATGGAAAATGAGAAATCCCCAACGAGGCGTTCTGGGGCACAGACAGGTCTTCTCTGTGTTAGAGTTTTACTCGCTGCAGGGTGCACTTTGAGGGTTTGTGACTCCGTTTACATGCAGAGAAACCTTCATAACACAAGGGGACGGGTGATAACCAGAAAAGCATGACATGCGTCCCTTTTGAGGTTTTCAAATGATGTGGGAAACAGTGCCATATTTAACTTCTTACACACAGGTACACACTGCAACACGTGCCAGCATCAGATTTCTGATTAGGGAAAACACCTGTAGGTGGAGGAGGAGAGAGAAACACACACACCAGGGCATGAAACAGAGGTCAAGGAATAGTCGTTAGGAAAGGACACAGGACCTGATTCTTTTACTATTTGACCCTGACCGATGAGTCGGCAGCGGAGTGGGAAGACTCTCTGCATGTGACGGATAAACAGAAATGCATCATGGTTAAAGCATCGAGAGCTTTGCACCCTGCAGTAGATCGTGAGGCCCTCTTTGTATACGGCATGTGCTAACTTCTATGGCCTCGGGCTGGAAATATACATCATCAGCCAGCTAGACAGGGCCCCACCTGGACTCCGGTGACACACACACACACACACACACACACACACACACACACACACACACACACACACACACACACACACACACACACACACACACACACACAGAGAAACATGTCTCCTCTGTAACACTCTGTCTAAACATGTTTCCTGTATGACGATGAGCTTCTGTGCTGCCCTCAATGACGTCATCACACACACACACACACACACACACACACACACACACACACACACACACACACACACACACACACACACACAGAGAAACATGTCTCCTCTGTAACACTCTGTCTAAACATGTTTCCTGTATGACGATGAGCTTCTGTGCTGCCCTCAATGACGTCATCACACACACACACACACACACACACACACACACACACACACACACACACACACACACACACACACACACACACACACACACACACACACACACACCTTCTTCACCAGGCATTTCACAGATGTTTTTATCATAGCTAACCAATCAGACGTGAGGTTGCATGTCAGGACACTTTGCTGACAAACATGCAGCTGCAGCGTGATGTCAGACATGTTGGACTTCTTATCAATATCTTATTGCCACAGCCTGGTTTAAATGCTGCAACACATATATGAGACCAAATGAGTTTAACAGTGACAAATATGCATAATGATTTACAAAGAAACAATAAGTAAGAAGACAAACAACAATAATCAGCAGCATTTAAAAGCATTTTTATTCTGTACGGACACATTTGAGGTATTTGATGTTATGCTACTTCTAATCCATTACATCTCAGAGGGAAGTATTTCATGTTTTACTGGCTTATATTTGTTACCTTACAAATGCAGATGTTTGTACACAAAAAGCTTATGAAATATGATTGTTTTGTCATTAATAAATTACTGAACAGTTAATACGGGACAAATATTTGAAATCATTTGAATCACCACTGATAATCAGAAATCTGAGCATGTTGGGATGTGCACATGTTTTGTTCGCTGCACAATTTCACACAGCCATACCTTTTTACATCAGTTACTATTTACTAAATGTAATAAACTAAAGGTTTGTTTCATTACTTCTTAATAAATGTGCATATTTATTACTTTAAACTGTGTCTGGCTGTAACGGAGGTGATCTCTGGGGCCATAGATCGACTCGGCCTCCGTTACGGCCTCCGTAGCTTCATTGGTGGCAAAGTGTATGTGCATCTGTCTGTGTTCCCTATCCCCATGTCTGTTGCTGATTGTGTGCACCTGGTGCCCTGTGTTGTCTCCTCCCCCTCACCTGTGTCCCGTTGGTTTGATTTGTGTGGGCGGGTATGTAGGCTCTGTTGCCCTGTCTGTGTGGCTGCTGGTGACGGTGCGCACAGGAGCAGCAGATTGAGGCTGTGTCATATCATATGTGTATGAGTTAATAAATGCTCACACCGGGTTGTATTTTTGGACGTTCTGCCTGCTTGCTTGATCGGGCCGCTCAATTGTCAGCTTCACACTGGCATTCCTTTCTTTGTCACAGCCTTTGCAGAAAAGTGTCAGAAAATGTGCGACTCTGTACGTGAATTGATCAAAATGATCCCCACTGATGAAGGTGTTCAAATACATGTTAGTCAAAAGGTTAAGGCCCATTTCCAAACCGCCCCCTACCCCTACCCCCTACCCCTCCGTTTGCGCGTTTCATTTGAGTTATTCATTTAAACTTTTTGTCTAAGAGATGCTGATTTGAAACCGTTGTTACATACAGTTACGGCATTTCCTGTTTCTGCCGGAGAGAGGGGAGGCCGTCCCAAAGCTTGCTGCTGTGTTTACTCCCTCCATCTGACAGGATGAGGTTGAGCTGCGAGTGTGGCTACAGACGGAGTTCACTCCATCACGGAGGGGTAGGGTCGAGGGAGTGGTTTGGGATTGGTCCTTTGTCTGTCAGTTTGAATTATTCCCAGCACCATTTGAAAATACTTACACAGCTCAATACGTTAATACCCAGTGAACAATAAATCAGTGTGCTGAAAGAGAATTGGTATGCACCTGGAGACAGAAACCTGCAGGTCAGGTTTGGATGGAGAGAATTAAGGAACGGAGCATAAACAGGAACCTGATTGCTCTCATGTGAAGTGGTGAGATCACGCAGGGTGACGTAGTCCGCTGCACGAAACATCCTACTGCCTCTCACAAATACACCCGATAAAGTCTGGAAGCTGTGGACAGGTTTGCTTGTGATGGGCGTGTCTCGTGTTGTAGCGTAAACCCAGTAGTGTAGATTAATGAAAGTGTTTTGACACTATGACCAGCGTCCTCTTTGAGAGACAAGCGAGAACATTCCAGTCTCATTCTCTGAAGACGAGGAGGAACAGACAGAGACAGAAAAGAGAGACACATGATGTGATTAGTATTTTGGAATTAGTGGCTCAAAAATGTACATTAACAGCTAAATACTTTGTAAAAAAATGACTTATTGAATGTATTTTTTAAGTATAATCAATGAAAAACTATTAAAGAATCCAAATGATAAGGATTCAGAATAAGAATACTTTATTTAGCATGAGAGACATTTTGTTTTTTTGACAGTTGCTCTATTGGAATACAAAATAAATAAAGTAGAATAAATGGCGTATAAACATGTGAAGTCTAAGTAAAAATGTGCAATAAAAATATATAATACAACAATTTAATTTGAAAAGTTAAAGTAAAAATTTTAAAACATATGAAAATAACACTCAGAGATGTAACATGTGTATATTACAATTTATATAGTTGTGTTGATACAGACATACATGCTGAAAATACCACATTATTGCTCGAAATGTACAGTGTACATAATAATAAGTGAGTTTTACTGAATATCTGAAGACACACCGACAGAAACAGAAACACAATGATATTATGACAGTAACACCAATAAAAATAAGGCTGGGTTTATGGTGATAGTGAAAAGGAAACGGATAGAAGAAGTCAGACAGGGTACAGTTAGTTATGACTCCATGCTGACACACCAGCAGCTGTATTCTTGGCCGCCGGTTCGCCAGCGCTGATAAGACCTCAGCGCTAACCTTATAAGGGCATCATCCCTCTTACTCATTCACTATCTGCCCGACTGAAAGGCTCACTGTTCGGGACGGGCTTCAACCTCAGATGATCTGCATTCCCATAAAGTTGCTTTCATTATCAACACTTCCACACTTCTGCCTGTTTGTCAAGCCTCTCAGTTCCTCCCCGTCTCCTCCCACATTGTAATTCCTCACACTCGTCTTCTTCTTCTGTCTTTACTCTCCGTCCCTCTCTCATTATTTTGTTACTGTGTGACCGTGCGTTCACCTCCTGTTAAGTAAGGAGGTCAGTCAGCATGCATTACACACAGACACACACACATGAACACACACCCCCAGAGAAGTGGTGCAATCCAGCTACAGCCAGATGTGTGTGTGTGTGTGTGTGTGTGTGTGTGTGTGTGTGTGTGTGTGTGTGTGTGTGTGTGTGTGTGTGTGTGTGTGTGTGTGTGTGTGTGTGTGTGTGTGTGTGTGTGTGTGTGTGTGTGTGTGTGTGTGTGTGTACTAGCATTACTATACTTGTGGGGACCTACATATGTTTACACAGTCACATGTGGGGACTCGCCTCCCTTATGGGGACAAAATGGAGGTCCCCATAAGGGGAATAATTAATTTTAGGGTGAAGACTTGGTTAGGTTTAGGATTAGGGTAAGGGTAAGGTTAAGGGTTAGGGTTAGGCATGTGTTGGTTAGGGTTAAGGTTAGGATAAGTCTCCAGGAAATGCATGTAAGTCAATGTAATGTCCCCTGAAGTGATGTTTATACATGGTGTGTGTGTGTGTGTGCGTGTGTGTGTGTGTGTGTGTGTGTGTGTGTGTGTGTGTGTGTGTGTGTGTGTGTGTGTGTGTGTGTGTGTGTGTGTGTGTGTGTGTGTGTGTGTGTGTGTGTGTGTGTGTGTGTGTGTGTGTGTGTGTGTGTGTGTGTGTGCGTGTGTGTGTAAGTGGGAGTGACTGAAGCCTTCGGGGGGAGAGAGGATGAGGGTGGGCCCGGCCTCCAGCTCCAGAGTCATCGAGAGGAAAACCCTCCCACAGGAAGCCAGCGCTCCGCTCCACATGGCCTTTTAAGGTAAAAAACTCCCCAAAACTCTCCTCACTGGGGAGTAGGGCTAAGATATATCCACATTTAAAGCTACAGAGGAAGAGAGAGAGTGCTGGGAAAAGCAGGGTGGAAGTCTGTGAGTGAGGAAAGACTTCATGAAAAGTTCAACCAAATTCAAATACTTTAAATCAAGAAGGAAAAGTCTCCCTGTTTTTGTAAATGAATCATGTCTTCAAAGTGTTGTTAGCTTCAACTCACATTTTCATACCATTTCACTATCAGGGTATTTATGACTAAAGGCACACATTCTTCTGGTCATGACGGTATCTTTATGAGATGATAAATATTCACAGAGTCTCTGAGTGGAGAGGAGTGTGGGAAACAGACCCCATTTCTTCCACATGGGAAAATCAACTGTAATTTAAAGTGTAAACAAGAGGAATGTTTGTGTATTATCAAGAGAGTTACACAAGTTCCTATAGGTCATTGTCTCCTTTAGTAGATTAGATTGTTCTATTTAAAGTGAGCTTAAGGAAGCGGTTGTTAATATATGTAAAAGCTTGACAACACTGAATTGTTGAGGACGTCTAAACAAGTTACTCAAATCCGAAATGTGTTTACGTTGAACTGTCTTTGTCTCCTTTGTCATGTGTCTGATGAAACATGTTTAGATTTGTGTGGTTTCTGGTTAGTGTGAAGGTTTTTTTAGCATGTGAATGTCTCTGTATAATACATACATTTCTCTCGTCTCAGGGTTAAGGAAGTCAGGACCAAAATGCAGAATTAAACCGGGTAGACCGGTATAAAAGTACAAACAAAAGTGAGCGTTGTTAAATTAAAGCTGGGACAAAAAACTGGAGGAGCAGGCAAGGAAAGGACGGTATAGCAAAATAAAACCAGGAACAAACCGAGAAGACATGAGCTGCATCTCACTTCGGTTAAATGGTTTCCTTGCGTCCCTCACTTGCGTTGTTTCCCTGCGACTAGTCCCTCCCACCAGGGAAGCATGGAGAGACGCAAGGAAACCACGAGAAGCAGGGACATGAGTTTTAAGAACAATGCGACATCCTTTCCTCCGGAGCGTCACGTGAAGCGACGTCCGTTTGTGATGACGCCTCACAGCTGATCGTCTGACAGCAGCCAGATCAGTGCATGCGCTGCATCGTCCAATCAGTGAGCGATACACAGTAAGGGGGCGGGGCGAGTGTCTGAGGATTTCACCGGAGGATGGTCTGGTAGTTCCTCGATTATCGCTCCTCCGGCAAAAATAAGGCCACTGGGACGCTACTCAAGATGGCGCAGACAAATCAACTTCCGGGGATACCGAGCCCGAGGAAGGAGGAAATGAAAAATAAGAGAAGTGAGACGCACCCTTGGAGAACTCTATAAATCTAATAAATTGACAGTGAACACAAGGGAAGAGAGGGATATGACTAAACTAATCACAAAGACAACACACAGCTGGAGAAAGCAGGACAAACTCAAGGACAGCAGGTGAACACCATGAAACAATCACTGCCCTATTACTTGTAAAGCGACCTTGGGTCCCTTGAAAGACCCTATATAAATCCAAGCTATTATTATTATTATTACTGAGGCGGGAAAAACAAAGATAGGAAGTCAAACTAGACACAAGGAAGGCATTTCAAAAATAAAACAGGAAACCAAAACTAAGATTATGACATTAGTAAAATACATTCTAAATACTTGCTGTTTAGTGTCTGGGCCGTTTTAAAGCTTCAGATCGCTTATTATGGAGTCACATGACATATGTCTGTGAGATCTGTGCTCTTCCAAAAACAACCACCGTAGGTACTATTTATCCGCCGAAAACGGAAATAATCTCCTTACCATCCATCAAACTAAAGATCCACTGGACGGAAATTCTGAAAGTAAAATATACACTTCTCGCTAGAAATGTAATCGTTATAAAGTAACTATCCGACAATTTCGGATTTTCACTAAAAAAGTTGGGTGTCCGTCCGCCATGTTTTTTAGTTTTCACTTCGGGAAAGTTCACGATCACGTGACATTGGCAGACTGTCCGCTTCCAAGAAAAACGACTCGGTTGGTCGTATTAGATCGGAATAATAAACCTATTTAGTCGTATATATCGGAGGACTTGTTGGTCTGTTATGTCTTGTGACTGTTCTTCTCAAACTCCAGGGATAGTAAAGTCGGTCTGAAGTCCAGACTGAAATATCGCAACAACAATTTGATGGATTTCCATGAAATGTCATACCGACATTCATGGTTCCCAGAGGATGAAGCGTACTGACTTGAGTGATTCTCCGAGTTCCCTGCAGACATTCACGGCCCCCTCAGGATGAGATGACGTGAGGCACTGCGTTGGCCTAACCTGTGCTTGTAGACATTCCTGGAGGATTATTTTGTAACATGAAAGTTGTGTGCCGCTTCGCTCGAGATTCCTGCAACAAATGAGAAAATAATTGTGATAATTTTACAGAGTTGTGAAATGTTGATTGGTTTGAACCCCTGTGCAGCGTTTTGGCATCTGTGAAGCCTTCAATTTCATGGATCTGTTACTCAAAGTGGACGTCCTGGATCGAATTTCATGTCTCACCGGTGCCTGAAGCAACATCCCCCACATCCAGGCCTTGTGTTTAAATAAAAGTGAAAAACATGTATAGTTATATTTACTGATGCTGTTCACAAACTGACTGTTATTGGGTTTTGGCAGGCAGGTTTACACCAAAAAGCATATATATACTACAATATCATATACTTGCAGTCTGTGGATTCTCGTGTGTGTGTGTGTGTGTGTGTGTGTGTGTGTGTGTGTGTGTGTGTGTGTGTGTGTGTGTGTGTGTGTGTGTGTGTGTGTGTGTGTGTGTGTGTGTGTGTGTGTGTGTTACCCTCACAGACTTTATATTGTGTGATTCCTGCCCCAACGAGGCCCTGACAACATGTTAACTCAACCCTCGTTTCCCTTTATTGCCTCTATCACTACCAAACAATGTGTGTGTGTGTGTGTGTGTGTGTGTGTGTGTGTGTGTGTGTGTGTGTGTGTGTGTGTGTGTGTGTGTGTGTGTGTGTGTGTGTGTGTGTGTGTGTGTGTGTGTGTGTGTGTGTGTGTGTGTGTGTGTGTGTGTGTGTGTGTGTGTGTGTGTGTGTGTGTGTGTGTGTGTGTGTGTGTGTGTGTGTGTGTGTGCGTGTGTGTGTGCGTTGGTGCTGCCTCTACTTGCCCTCGGTTATCTGGCCTATCATTTGCCTCTTTGGCATTGCTCACAGAGTATGTGTAAATAAAGTTCCCTGTGGTTGAATGGCTGTAATGAGAGCCTGTCCAGCTCCACTTATTCAGAGTGTTTATCACCTCATCCCACTCATTCATGAGAAAGAGGGGCTGACAGGGAGAGAGGGCAAACATACAGTAGACCTTTCCTAGTGGCGCCGGAGAGAGAGGACTGAAAGCAAGAAATGAAAAACGGAAAAAATGTCAACGTTTGTTCTAGAGCAGGGGTGTCAAACTCAAGGCCCGGGGGCCAAATCCGGCCCGCGACTTCATTTCATGTGGCCCCGCAAGAGCTTGCAAAGAATATAACATGTTTATTATACGGTTACATGCCGATTTACAGAAACACATTGCCCATAAACTACATGTCCCACAATGCATCTCAAATTAGACTTTTTTCTCGGAATTTGACTTTTTTTTTTTAAATGTCACTTATTTTTTTTCCAGAATTTGGCTTTTCTTTTCGAATCGTTTTGTGACATTCTCACTGAAGAGACTTGCAATTGTTTGCCCTAGACTTCTGCTTTCAGACGTAGTTAATTATGAAGTTATTACCCTATCCGATAATAATCCAATGCAGAGGCAATAATGTAATGTAATACATTATTTTATATATATTAAATATTTTATATATTTATTCTTATGTAGTCTCATATATAAAACTGGCCCTTTGAGTGCAACCATGATGCTAATGCGGCCCGAGTTGAAATTTAGTTTGACACCCAGAGCCTTTTTGCTTTTAAATTTCCTTAGGTCATCGTATGTTCGGAGTGGAAAAGGGAGGGGTTTTCAGTTTCAGTCATCCGCAACCTCACTGCTGCCACTTCATCCTAAACACTGGTCCTTTATTTCCAAATGGATCAATTATTAATAGAGGTTAAGTGACACTAACAGCCAAACTAACAGCTAACATATCTAACCTCAAAGAATAGTCAATCTGATTTGTATCCAACTGATAGTCAGAGAGAAAACACAGGTCTTTGTACATGTTACTGCTAAACAACCCGCACACTTGAAGTTATATGATGTTATGAAGTTGATTTGGTAAATGAGTTACTGCTTATGGAGATCTAAGTCAAATTGTCACTCTCCTGATGCTTGTGTTTTCACCAGCTCCTGGGAAAGATGTGTTTCTCCTTCGCTGCAAAATGCTCCGCTTTCTTCATCAGTATATCGCTAACTGTATTTGCTAATTGTATCTGTTGTTTGTTGGGTTCATCTGAGCTTCTCACTGAAAACAGCCGTCTGCTGTGGCAGGAAAACAAACAGTAAAGTTCAGGCCATAAAAAACAAGACAATTAGCTAAAACAGGCCGTAAAGCTTTATAAATCTGAGGGGAACTGTAACGTTGGCTAGTAATTATCTGCGGGTTTGTCACTGCGAGCAACTTCTTGCATTAAAACACTGATAAAGGCAGAAGTGAAGTGCATACTGAAAACTCCATGTGCATGTATAAATATTAAATATACTTCCCAGAATGTACTTTATAGTTTATGTACACAGTGTTAAAATAGACCTCATGTCTTTTTAAAAGGTAGTATTCAAGGACAAAGCTGTTAGCACTTTAACAAAGCAGCAAGGTTATCTAAATGCCGCACTTAAGAGCCCATGCAGGAAGAATGCGCATGACGTTACCCGCAGCCTTTCTGCTGATATGCTGCTGATATCTGCCAGCATAGCCAGCGCCGCTGGTGCCAAAGGTCACTGAGCGATGAACAACCTTCCTGGATTAGAAATGAAACAAAAAGAAAATCGTGTTGCAGAGAGCATGTGCGGACTGTGAGAGAATCATCTGCTGAAGGCTGTCGTTAAATCTCACATGAAATGGATCAAATCAAACAGCTGTTTAACATTTTCAACAGCCTTCATCCAGATTCTTATTGTTAATCCCGCTGGGCTGAACTTCAAGGAAAGAGATTTTTTTTATGTAGAATATTTCAACAACGAGGCAATTCAAAGTGCTTCACAAAAGAAAACCGATTACATCAACAGTATAAAACTACCTAAAATATCATTTCGACATGTCTCTAACACACTAGTGACCGAAAAGGAGCAGGGAGAAGAAAATAATCTTATATGACCTGCCCCTTTCTAAAAAAAACTAAATAAATAGAAATAGATGGTCCTTCATATTTTCTTATTCACAGCCAGACATAACAGTATGGTAGGATAATAAGAGAAACACAAAAACTTACTCCAAAAAAAACTTAGTTCCCACTTGACAGTTAAAGGTGGGGTAGGTAATTTTGGAGAAACCAGCTCGAGTGCGCTAGAATTTGAAAATACACAGCCGGAAAAAACCTGCCACTTCCTTACAGAGCCCCTCCTCCAACACACACGACCGCGCACATGACCAATGAGGGCACGAGATAAATGTGTGCACAGATGGAAGGCTGACAGGCAGGGAGGCCATCCAGTTACTTTAGCCGGCTCAGATGATTGGTCGTGCTTTTTACAGCGCCACGGCTTCCACAGATGATGCTTTTGTATGGATTTTTTGTGAAAGCACTTAAGATATTCATTGCTATCGGGATGTTAAGAGCATTCCATGGAATATAACAAAAAGTGTATCTCGAGCCGGTTTCTCAAACTTACCTATACCCCACCTTTAACGGAAAGAAACAAAACAAAAAAATAACAACATCAAAACATCACAAAATAGTTATTAAAAGGAGGGAACTTTGGGATTTTAGCCTTTGCCGACAATTTACATGCACAATGACCTTCATACCACTCCCCAAAAAGCATAATAGGCCCCTTTAAACATTGCAGCAGACTTCTGGGAGTTAAGATGCACTCTCTTCAACCCTGGCACCTCATCCAAAACACTGACTTCTCCTAACCCCCCCCCTCTAGTGTTCCCTCTACTGGCTGCTCAGTCTGAATCCTACGAGAGGAGCTCCCCCAAAACGTGCAGAAGACGAGGTTTCCTCAGCGTTCCTCTCCAGAGCATGGAGTCTATGTGGGACCTGCCCTGCAGCAAACTGGACACCAGCCTCGCCTCAAAAGTGTTACCGCCTGGTTTCCCAGTGTTGGACTGAGCTTCATGACACAGCAGTGAGCAGTCACTCCCTAACTTCCTCAGTACAGTTAAAACTCTCCCTGCTGCTCTGTTATCTTTCTGTACCGTCACACTGTTGAAACACAGGATTGTAAAATGGTACTCATTGAATTATTGCTAAACTCATGTGTTCATTTTTTCAGTTTGGACACGTCATGTGGCATACTGAGTAGTGAAAGAAAGAAGGTTACACATGCAGATATAAAGTGGGAACAAAAAACTGGCCATCATCATAGCCTAATATATGAGCAAATGAATGACACAATGAATTAAACACTTTCCTAATGCGGTGGGTGGCGCTGCTGACCATACTGTGTGTGTGTGTGTGTGTGTGTGTGTGTGTGTGTGTGTGTGTGTGTGTGTGTGTGTGTGTGTGTGTGTGTGTGTGTGTGTGTGTGTGTGTGTGTGTGTGTGTGTGTGTGTGCATGCGTGTGTGTGCACGCGTGCGTGTGTGAGAGCAGATGTGTGTGTCTTCTTGCCTCGCCCACATACTGTTAGACATATGGCTTCATTTAGGGACTAATGGATGGGGTCATTTGTCATCAGCAGTAAAAACAGGACACACACACACACACACACACACACACACACACACACACACACACACACACACACACACACACACACAGATCTTTTTTTAGACGTTTAAATGAACTTGGCTGTTACAATAGATCCTTTATTATCCAATTCTCCCCAAACTTTTTTAGAATTCAGTTTGCGGAGTCCCACCCATTCTCCCTCTGTCCCTGGCTGCACATATTGAAGTTTCCAGTAGTTGGGGTGTCCCGTTCTTTCCCTCCTTTCCTCACTGCTTTTGTAGTCCTTTTGTATCAAAGTGTGTGAGCGACTCCCTCTGCTGGGCTTGCAGATCATCACAACTTGTAGGTAGCGATGGAAAGGTGGAGCACCAAACAAACCCTGATTGTTCCTTTTAGCATCTTACAAGTTGAATTCATGTAGGAAACGGATTTCTTGAATAGAAGCAATATATTAAAAAAAACAAGTTTAGTTAAAGAAATACACAACCCCACAAATTCAGAAGTATCCCAATAATCTGATAATTGCATCTAAGTGTATTTTAAGCACATCTTTTGCTTTGCTTATTTTTTGTCATTAAATGGTCTTACTTTAAAATCAATTATTTTAAGTTTTGCTTTTAAAAATAAATCACAACGGAGAAAACTGTTATTTTCCGTTGTATCTTTGTTTTTCTGCTTGTTTTATTTTTCTATCTGTGTAAATAATATGCTTCTGTTTTGCTTCTTGTTTGTCTGTGATCAAAATATAAAATAGTAGAATTCCTTCGTATTTTTAAAGGATGATTACATAACATTCAAGATTTCAACAAAAAATACTTGAGATAATACCGATTAATGCACATGTGTCAAACTCAAGGCCCGGGGGCCAAATCAAGCCCGTGGTGGATTTTATTTCGGCCCGCAAGATCATTTGTAATTACTATTAGATCTGGCCCACCGGTATATTGCACGCACACCTTCTCTCCACCCTGAGGGTTTCCTCAGCTCAGAGCCTGAGCCCAAACATTGATGACCTTGCACCCAAGATGAGACGCCAAGTATCTGAGCTAGCATCTCAGAGCAGCACACTGAGTTCAATGGATGTTTCCTTCTGCACTTTCTTTCTCACGACAACAGGGCATGTTTGGTTTGTTCTTTGAGGGGAATAGTTTTGTTGAAGCTGTTGTTGGCCTGTGTAAAAATGTAATCATAAGAAATGACTCCGGCAAAGCAAAAGATAGAGCCATAAGAAATGAATGCAACTGATTATTTAATGTTTAATGTTAAATAATAGGCAATAATTTAAGCTTTGTTAGTTCCAGGTTTAATATGTGCAATAAGTTCATTTCAATACGTTTTGCAATAAACATTGAACCAGTCCGGCCCTCGATAGTACCCATTTTTTTTATTTTGGCCCACTGTGTATTTGAGTTTGACACCCCTGGATTAATGGAAGAAATAAAAAAAGGATATATTTAAATAAAATAGATACATATATCAAAGAACAACAGAGTTAATGGAAATGGTTCTCGTTAACTTATATCTAAAAAATATTTTTAAAATATATTTAAAAAATATTGATAAAAAAGGAGGGGTCTGAGCTCATGCGGGACCCGGCAGCTACTGTCTAAACTAAATACTTCCGTGATGAAACGCCATATCATGGATTATCAAGGGTTATTTCTGAAACTGTGGCCGTTTTTTAATGTCGAGTAAGGCTGCTGCAGAGCCACTATTTCAAGTATACGTCATCGAGTGGCGCCGAATGCTGGGCATTTAATCAGTCCTTCGCCGGTTATACCACAAGGTGAGTTCCTTTTTATTTCCTGCTTCTTCACACACATGCTCTCCAGTACAGGTTAGCGATGCTAATGTAAACACAGACCACATTACGTCCAAAACAGTCGGGCATTGTTTCTGATAGCAACGTTTCTGATAGTGCCGTGCATGGGCGTCACCTGGGGTAGGCTTTCTTTAGCCCCGGACTAATTCTCCCTCAATAATATAATACATTAACCGTACTTTACCTAGAGGACGGCAGAATTGTAATTTCCCGTGTTCAGTGAATGCAACAGAGGCAAGACACCACCAGACCAATCAGAGAGTTGCATGGAAATAAACTTGTTTTATTGGCTGACAGGTACATACCTCTCCTCTGTGACAGTGTTTAAACTTTAAACTTTCAGCCGCCGAGGCGGAGTTTCTGAAGATGGACATTAGACATTTTTTTTATAAAAAAGACGACAATTCTCAAGTGGTGGCTCACACAACAACCCCAGAGCCACCACCTGAGCCAGGTGAACAAGGTATGTACCTGTCTGTAAACTTACAAGTTATGTAAACATGTAAGCAAAGCATAAATTATAGCTACGTTGACGTTACTTTGAATCGCGGGGGTAAGCTAAACCGTTAGCAAGTAGCTATAGCTAGCCAGATATATTAAATAAAAACTTTGTCATACAATCTAAATGTTGTGTTTTTTAGCGTTACCTGGTGATTTCAAAGAAATCTCTCTGGGAAATGTTGACTTACTGTCTGTTAGTGTTCGACATGAAGCTAGAAGCTACCTTACATTACACAGTTGATCCTGAGTCCTGACAGTTAAAGTGTTTCATAGTTAGCTTAGCTAAGCATCAACCTAGCACTGAAATATATATGGATGTTATGTGACAGTATTTCTGAGAAAAAGTCAGCTGCAATGGTGGCATAGTTGCCACTGCTTTACGTGTCGACAGCATGTTTGAACGTATTTGCAGCAGTAAATGTGGCTGTTTGGCCACTGACGTTGCCATAACAACACCTGCATTTAAATGTGCAACCTCTTTTTGTGACAGATTTTTGCATGCAATTATAATTCTTCTGATTGATATTTCCTATTGACAGCTAGTTTCTATGTGAACATTATGAGATGGACAGCCAGCTAACAAGCTTTATATACAAATATTTCAGATCAAAGCTAATCCAGTGGGGCTCCTGAAAGGGGGCAAGGGACGCTATGCTCCCAAATATTAAGCCTTGACCCGCATCTTAAAATTGATATGATCAAAAAATGATCTGCATTGTCGGAGGCCTTTTTTCCTCATTATCATGTCAAATTGTACAGCTTTCCTTAGTGTTGAATGCAGAAAGATGACTATATTAAAGTTTTAAGTGAATATATTAAGTGAATTACTCAAACTGCATTTGTATAGGAATGATTCTGTCCTATTGGCAGACACTCTTAACAGTGATATCTACAAGAGGTTTCCAACGTAAATTTAACTATTTTCAATTGGTTAGTATTACATTTTGTGACAGTGTGGTGACACTCATTTTAATGAAGACAAATGTGTGTATCTTGAAATTCATTTATTTGACAGAGCTGGAAACTGATTGACTTACATACTTGTTTGTGTTTACCTACACAGATGAGCCAAACAGAGTAGAGGGATTATTATTTCCTCCTTCCATCCCTTTTTTCTGTTTAATCTGATTACTAACAACTTCTAATAATTTGACATAGTTTATGATTTAATTGGAAAATGAAGTGTTTTTAAATAATAAACCCGTTTCTGATTCTGATTCTTTGATTTATTTTTGACATATGGGTGTTGAGAGATGTATCATATCTCTTGATGTTGCTCTCAAAGTGCACAAGATTGATGCTTTTAACTTCAATATTTAAAAAAAAATCTTCCTGGGGGACCCCAGAGGAGGTGAGTTCCCCCCAAAATAGCACTTTATCTCTGCTTATGGAACTCCGGTGTAGTGTCCCCTCGGCAACAGATCACTCAGACCTGGTGATTACTTTCCTGCATTTCAATGGACAACATATAAAAAGGACACGTGAGCTGCATTGCTTAAGAGATCCTCACATGCTATCTCTTTTACAAAATAAGTGTCCAGTCAACAACAAAACATCAGTGATCGTATAGTGGTAGTATATTTTTCACAAGCAATGTGAAACATTAAACTTATACAAACTGGTGTACAAAACTCACATACCAGCGTTGATCTACTGGAGTGTCTCTACTCGTTCTTCTCCACATCTCTTGTCCACCATCAGAGATTGCAAACATTTCAGAAACAGGGACAAACAACTTGTTCGCTGGGCATGTCAAAAACCTCCCTGCTTTGATCAAGACTTAAGGGAGTGTTAGAGGATATTTCTTCTCTCTTCCTAAGTGTCAAATAATAATTCTTCCTTACTCCTAAGATATTTAACCTTAATTGCCTGCTGATGTTTTACGACCAAACCCTGGCTCTGTTATCTCTCTTAAGGAAAGGGAGGCTCCAGCTATTTTGATAAACCAGTTCAACTCTCGGTCACAAAATGGTTTACGGCTGTGGGAACGCTGGCTTCTAAACACCACTGACAAGTGATTGAGTATTCCTAGTTGGGGGATAATCTCCTCTAGCTCCACAGATGTTTACGCCTCCCCCAATATGCTGATTAACTCTCTGTAAACTAGTTAAAAGGTCTATCGAGAGAGAGGCTGATCAGAATTGACATGACAACCCACCCGTGCAGTCAGAACCTTTTGCTGCTGTGACTTGTGATATGAATTCTCCGGCCGTTAACTTGTAATAAACTACCAGTGTTTGACATCAAAGCTCCAACTCTCCTCGTGTCTCTCTGAGTCCTGACTCTCCATTGCTGCAGAAGTTTCCCTTACAGGGAGCCTTTCAGCCCCTCTAGCAAAGGGACTGGAAAGCAAGCTTTGAAAATTCAGTACCATCTACATGCTTGTCATGTTCCAGACACTGCTCTCAACCACTCAGGGCCTGCACAAATACCTGCAGAAAGAAACAATTGACTTGGTGCAGGCAGTAGATTACAAAACAGCAGTTGAGAACACACTGAAAAGTTACCGAAGTAACGAGAAAGCACATGAGGTCTATAACAAGACCAAGGCCCTGTGCAATGATCTTGATATTCCCGAAACTGTGACGCAGAGGAAGAAGCGTAGAAACATGGAAGACTTTGTAGTCAAGGCATCATGTGGAGCAATGTGAAACATTAAACATAAATAAACTGGTGTACAAAACTCACATACCTGCATTTCAATGGACAGCATAAAAGGACACGTGAGCTGGGTTCTGGTGCTCAGATTAGCTATTGATGATCACGTTGATAAATCATATAAAACAAATAACCAATCACACAAAACACATGTTGCTGTGACTGTGAGCATTAAACAATTAACATTAAACTAAACAAACACAACAGTACGTTTTTGTCCTTATAAAATAAAAACATACATTTTGTCCACCGAGATAATCGAGGCACCTTAGCCTCAAGAGATCCTCACGTGCTATGAGAATCTCCTACAATCCATTGCCGTAACAAAGCTAATGCAGGCACACGTTTGTGACACCAGATGGCGCAATTGTGTATGTGCGTGTGGGGAGTCATGCAGTAGAAAATTCGACTGTAGCACGGCCACTGTGGGCTAAGCCCCGAATGTTTCCAGGTCCAGGCGACGCCCCTGGTGCCGTGGGTCCACATTTCCGATATCACGTCATATCGGACTCAAATCTGGATCAGCTCCGTTGTAGCCCCGTTTTTAGAGATTTGGGTACGGAGGAAAAGAGAGGGGGTTTTATTTTCTGACGCTGCGTGAGTTCCCCGACACACCGGGGACACATAGTTATGTATGAAAGACATCCAAAAGTGCATTTTGCATGATAGGTCCTAGGGGTGTAACGGTATCCGTATTCGTCCCGTACCCTCACGGTTCGGACGTCACGGTTCGGACGTCACGGTTCGGCACATGCAGTCACACGACGAATACGCCTTTTTTTTACGAGTGGGAAAAAAGTAATTCAGGGCAGTATCCACTACACCAGGGGTCTTCAACTAAAATTCAACGAGGTCCAGTTAGAGAAAATCTCCCCATGCAAAGGTCCGGAACATCAAAATGTCTAACTTGCTTCATGAATTAGTGTGATATATATTGAAGTAGCTGTAGCTTTATCAACGTCTGCATGTAATCAACAACTGACTGCCAATCAAATAAAGTACAATTCAAAAACAACAATATTTATTGTCAATTAACATTGAACTATACAGTAAATACTGTGGATATGTGTAATGTTCCTCTCGGGATGCATTTACAAATAAAATAGAGAAAATAAATAAAATAGCTTTTGAAAATATGTGCATCTTAAAAGTGCTTAATTTTAGATAAATAAAATAAAGTGTAGCAGCAGCTTGAGTCCCTTTTTCTTTGTTAACCGTTTCACATCATGACTTAACAGTTTCAGACGATTATAGAACAATATCAGTCTTTACACATCATAACAATTGAAAAGTTTTAAAGTTTCGCTTTCTTTCCCTCTTATATTGCAGTCCCTCACTCACTTTTTTTAAATTCAGTGTAAGAATTGAGCTGGAGCTTGTCCTGCCAGGAGTTTGTATATCTGGGCTGAAATGGTGTCAGGGCCATTCTCATACACATGCAGATGCTCATTGGTTACAGTGATGCAAATACAGGTATGGTGAAAAAAGAGAGAACTATTCGAAGCAGAAAAAAAACAGCGTAATATACCATCTGACAAAGGCCTGTGCTATAATGCTTCAATTAACTGGCTATTCTTTATAATATACTCAGATCAATAGGAGACAGAGATGTTAAGTTATAAATCAAGGGGTTTTATTATTATTTACAGCAAGGGTGGGAACCTTTTTCCTTTCAATTTTTACAACATCCTCTGAGGTTCCTTGAACACAACACGAGCGTAACGTGTCTTCACGTGGTATATGTCTCGTCTGAAAGGAGTGCTGACAGAGAACACCGGAACGCCGCTCCAGCCCTTAACATATTGCAATACCCATAAAGAGCCGTACACATGCCGCAGTGTTTGCGTGGCTGTGTCTTTAGTTGTAAGCACAGTGGCGATCTGTTGTTATTAGCATCTGGTTAGCTAGCTATGCTAACGAATTTAAAGCGCTTTTCTACAACCAGGTGGAAGAGAGCGCTCTCCTGAGAGGCTCAAATAACCTCAGCTCAGTGAGGTTAAGGCACACCTTGATATGATCAATAGAGTTATTAATGAGACTAAATGAAAAACAGGTATAAAATACTATATGACAGTAACAAAAAAGTTGTTAAAAATAACAAGAATAGAGTTTAAAATGGGAGTGATTTGTAAAATATCCAAAAAGAAAAATATGCTTACAGTTCTGTTTCATATGGGTGTTGAGAGATGTATCCATAGATCTCTTAATGTTGCTCTCAAAGTGTACCAGATTGATGCTTTTAACTTCAATATTTAAAAAAAAATCTTCCCGGGGGTGCATGCCCCCGGACCCTCCTAGAGGAGGTTAGGTCCCCCCCACTTAAATCATGTTCACATGGATAGGATACTAAATACATTTGCACACATCTTGTGTCCATATCTTTCTGTTTTGGTGGTCATGCCACACCAGCACATGCATGCATGCATGCGTGAGTCATGGGGAGATATCTGGATTGGTTGCTTTTTCTTTGCACAGAATGAAAGAAAGGCCAAATGAATGGGCTGTGATTTTTGTTTTTTTTAAGCAGAGGTTGAGTTCAATCATTTGTACGGCCCTCAGAGGATGTTGTAAAAATTGAAAGGAAAAAGGTTCCCACCCCTGCTGTAAATAATAATAAAACCCCTTGATTTATAACCTAACATCTCTGTCTCCTATTGATCTGAGTATATTATAAAGAATAGCCAGTTAATTGAAGCATTATAGCACAGGCCTTTGTCAGATGGTATATTACGCTGTTTTTTTTCTGCTTCGAATAGTTCTCTTTTTTTTCACCATACCTGTGTTTGCATCACTGTAACCAATGAGCACCTGCATGTGTATGAGAATGGCCCTGACACCATTTCAGCCCAGATATACAAACTCCTGGCAGGACAAGCTCCAGCTCAATTCTTACACTGAATTTAAAAAAAGTGAGTGAGGGACTGCAATATAAGAGGGAAAGAAAGCGAAACTTTAAAACTTTTCAATTGTTATGATGTGTAAAGACTGATATTGTTCTATAATCGTCTGAAACTGTTAAGTCATGATGTGAAACGGTTAACAAAGAAAAAGGGACTCAAGCTGCTGCTACACTTTATTTTATTTATCTAAAATTAAGCACTTTTAAGATGCACATATTTTCAAAAGCTATTTTATTTATTTTCTCTATTTTATTTGTAAATGCATCCCGAGAGGAACATTACACATATCCACAGTATTTACTGTATAGTTCAATGTTAATTGACAATAAATATTGTTGTTTTTGAATTGTACTTTATTTGATTGGCAGTCAGTTGTTGATTACATGCAGACGTTGATAAAGCTACAGCTACTTCAATATATATCACACTAATTCATGAAGCAAGTTAGACATTTTGATGTTCCGGACCTTTGCATGGGGAGATTTTCTCTAACTGGACCTCGTTGAATTTTAGTTGAAGACCCCTGGCCTACACCATGTGCTCTGTTTGACAAACCCCGTTTTTTTCACCATTCATTCCGATGGCTGGCGTCTATGTCACGTGATCTTCAAATTTCTCCCTGCAGAAAAAGAAAACATGGCCGAACTTCGTTTTATTCTGGGTGTAAAATGCCTATTTTAAAGTTAGTTTGGCCATTAAAATGCGTTTTGATGTCATTTGATGCGAGAAATATGAGTTGTTATTTCAGATTATGTGTGCAGTGGATGTACATGATCTTTAGTTTGCTAGTTATTACGAAGATTACTTCAGGAAATCGCGACGTTTTCGTTGTTACCAAGGTGGTTGCTAGGGACGCTGCTATCGATATTATTTCTGTTATGTTGTGTAACTGTTTAATGGTGTTATCTTTATTGCTACCCCCTTCTCCGTCAATGTATAGTGTTGGTCCACACCCTAAACATATTAGTTTAACAAAGTCCGCATCTAAAGATAGCCTACGTTATTTTTCCCCTGTGCAATTCCAGTCTCACATCTCAGAGCACATCGTCATTAACAAATACCGGAAACAGACCGAAATAATAATAATACCTTATTCCGAGTGTGCTTGCTTTTCTCTTTGAAAGTCATCACATAACGGCATTGTAATACACGGTTCGGCTGCATTACATATTACATATCTGCCGTAGTTCTGTATTTATAGAGCCCTGATGAGAAGACAAACATGAGGAACTGAAAACGTGACGTGGATCATAAATATATCAGCCATTAAACAACATCTTACATTTCTTTTCACACAATGCGTCTCCTTGCAGTATCAACACTAATTCGGCTCACTTTTATATTTGATCCAATTGGTAGATAGGCTGTATTTACACCATAAAGGTGCACAGATGATATAAAGGGACACCTGGTGGTTAAAGCATGTTATTGAATTTCAATATTTTTATTATTGGATATTAATACGATCCCTATAAAGTATATTCATTACTCGTTATTCTCTACTAATAGTTAATTAAAGACTGTATGTAATGACTATTTTGCACATTCCGTTCAAGATTTCAAGATGTTCTAAGGTTTATTGACATATCATATAGGCCTACACAACTGTGGTGTAGTTCTGCACTGAATGAAAAACTTGGGTTGCAGGTTCCTAAATATTGCATTACAAGACATCTATCAATATTTGTGCATACCTCCAGCAATGTTAACTATGTTGAAGCACTTATTTTAACTGATATTATACATAATGTATTACTCTTATAAGATGTATGTAGATATTTCATCTCCGGCCTTGTCAGGTATTGAACAATCAATAAATAAAGAACACAGAATTGTTGAATATAAAACACAGAATTTATGTGATTATACTAAATGATTTTCAAATAAACACAACTGCATATTTAACTGTTACACATGCTGATGTAACGCAAATGTTCCAACTTGGGATCAATAAAGTATATCTTATCTTAAGCTGATCGATGGCTACTGCCATATTTGCACAATGTGCCTCTGAACCTTGACAAGTGCATGTTTCAGGCTTATCAATTAATGTAATGTAATGTTATCACAGGGGTCACACACATAAGACCAGCTGTTAAATAAAGCTCTTCTGACCTTAGCTGGCATGTGTGTATATATATTAATACTGCCCATAATGGGCACAAGCAATTTTCACCCATTTATTAATTATATGTTTTAAATGTGAGTGTTTCCTGTCCCCTAAACCTCCAGGGATGTACACAGTTTAATACTGGCAACTTCTTATTATGGGAAATACGAAAACGTCTTTTAAAACTACAACTCCCAGTAGAGACGTGCCATAGAGAACATGTTGCGAAACAGAATAGCCAGCATGTGTAGTTCTGGGGACGGGGTGGGGGAGGGGGGACGCGGTGGACCCGTTCAAATCCAGTTTTTGACAGTCTGCCGTGGTTCCATCCCATTTCAAGTGCTGTTCGAGAATCGGCTTAACCCTCGGAGCACTATGGGCATAGATATGTCTCATAATTATTTGTGTGAACATAAAAATAATTTGTGTGTAAATATGTGATTTGTAAATGTAAAACAACATCCACAAATGCATTTAAAAGATTTGCAAACTCACAAATACATTTGCAAGTGTAAAACGGATCTGCAAATACGCTAAATATGTTCACAAATAAAAAAAAGATCTGTGAATATCTCTTTAACATTTACAACTTTCGATCAGGCATTTCTGAATCCATTTTGTATTTATGGACCAACAATGCGCTTGCGGATCTCAACTCTCTGTTCACGGATCTCAAATCTCTGTTCGCGGATCGTCTTTTTACACACACGGAATTTTGAGACATATTTTCCGCCGGTCTCGGCTAAAATCTACTCGTGTCACTCGGTTATTTTCGGAAACCACGTGATGGCCCGCTGATGACTACATTTCCGCATGATTTCAAAGTAAGAGCATGATGGTTTGTTTAATGCTCTGTTTTTTATTATAATGAACAGCGGAACGTTAGATGCATTCTTCATCACCATCACCCTCATCATCATGTTATAGTGATACAGTTAGTTTGTGTTATTGGTTCAATACAGCATATCTCGAGCACCTTCGTTGATGTTGAAGTGCAGGCTATACGCCACTTTCGGGTCCCGGGGGGGAGCAGCTGGCAGCGAAGCAGCTCAGATAAAACTCTTTCTTCATTGTTTGTTGTGTATTCAGTCAAGCGGGTCAAAGTTACAAAGCACTTCACATCTTATTAATCGGCCTAATTTTACTTTACCAGTGCAGTAATAAAGTAATCTGTAGAAAAGCACCGTATTTAGGTCAGCCTTCATAGTAAGGCTACATTAAATGTTATAATATTCATCGTGTCCTTTCCACTGATATATTCCTGTCTATTGCTTTCATTTGTATTTAATGTTATTGTGTTTATACTTGTTTCCACACATTTCACAATTTGGGATGAATGAAGTATCTATATAACCCCTTGCCCTTATTCCTCCGAGCTTAGCACTTTCTACTTTTGTTGTTATTTTTGTTTTACTTGCTCGTAAGCGCTTTGAGCACCAGGAAAAGCGCTTTATAAATGTAATGTATTATTATTATTATTATTATTATTATATATGATATCCATCTATCTATATATCCATATATATATATCTATCTATCTATCTATCTATCTATCTATCTATCTATCTATCTATCTATCTATCTATCTATCTATCTATCTATCTATCTATCTATCCATATATCTATCTATCTATTGATCTATCTATCTGTACCTGCAGAGTACAGGACTTAAATATTGTACATATTATATGCCCTACCGTTGATTGTGCACACTTTTGCCTGAAATTAATCTCCCACTGCCAGGCCCACGCACAGTCAATATAAGTAATTATATTAATGTAGTGATACTTCTTTATTCTTCTTTTGCATACAATTATAACGGTACATAACAGCGGAAGAAAAGTATACATATTTTTAAAAACGGTTTTGTTTTTTGTGACAGAGATTACACTCGGGAATAGTTGTTCCTGTCACCCGGAGTCCTCTGAGTGATCAACAGATGGAACACCTTAATGCTAATATTAACCCAATGTTACTATCAGATTCATTTGGAAAGGACATCTTGAACACATTACAGTTGGTTCTCTTTACGACTGGAAATTAAGAGCAATGGATCCATGGACTACCAGTAGCAGACAAAGTATTCAGATACTTGACTGAAGTAAAAGTCTTGCCTTTATAGTCTTACTTAAAGAGCCTGTGACACGGTTTTCCCCCATCATCCAAACCCATCAATTTGAGTACATATTGTCCCCTTGAAAACCGTTACTGAACTGATTTTGGATATTTGTACTTTGATAACCATTAATCCTTCAATGTTGACAATGTTCTGGATCTTCTCGCGGATTCTTCAAGTCCCGCCAAATGATGGGTGACGTCATTGCGGGCACAGCGCTCCAGCTGCACCGTCCAGGATCCCAGCATCTGCATGTAAACCTTTATATATATACAGCCAGATGTAAACGCACGACGGCGCACACAGCAGCAAGCTCAGACAGCGATGACAGGTTAATGTTGAACGTGTCTGAGAGCTCATATGAGGCTGAAGGATCGGTTTATCTTGTATCTGTTAGAAGTTTAGGAATGAGGTGCGTCAATATGGGCGATCATATGGTCATGTAGCCAGTGGTGGAATGGGACTACAAATCATCCCGGGACTCTCGACCGGCCCACTTCGGTACCGCTAGTAAATTGTCAACGGGGGGAGTGGGGGATGTCAGGGGCGGCAGGTGCTGTATATAGTAAATGTAAATATGTACATATTTGTGTCACTGCATCCTGGTAAAATACAAATATAATGTATAATGTCTGTGTCTTTGACATTAGCGCTGCTAGCCACCTGTGCCCTGTACTACGAAGCCAGTTCAACAGACCCTGGATATGTTTGAGTAACAAACAAAGTAACAACAACAAACTAACAAACGAGATCTCGCTAAGCGGTCCGACGACGCTGGTTATCAACTCGGTAAATCAAGCCAGGGTTTCTCTCTCCAGCTGAGAGCTGTGGTGGTTGCATTCTCCAGCCACCTTCCTTGTGTGTGTGTTTTCCCTTTCCCTGTCTGTGTGGGCGTGGTGCCTGTCACTCCTGGCTCCCGGCTCAAATCTCCACCAGCTGCAAACAGTTGAGCACTCTCCTCTGCAACACACCTGATTCCCATTTTGGTTCTCTCAGATAACCGTAACAGAACGATCTGGCCAAGCCCTGGCCAGTCAAGGCGCTCTCGTGGGGCATCATGATACAGTTCTCCGTGAGGCATTGGAGACTCTCCGGAACCTCTCCGTTAATGTGCAAAGAATCGGCACGCAGGTAGAACTGCTCACTTCACAGGCTTTTCCTCCGCAGCACGCTGCACAGCCGACAGCCCCCCCCCCCCCCCTCCTGCCGCACTCCTCCATCAGCTACGAGAGGCTGTCATTCCCACACCTGAACGATACGCTGGAGATTTGGGTAATTGTAGAGCCTTTTTGTTCCAGTGTACGTTAGTTTTTGAGCAGCAGCCTAGTACTTATCACACAGATGGGGCTAGGGTAGCATATGTAATGAGCCTGTTGAGGGGGAGGGCTTTAGATTGGGCTACAGCTGTTAGGGAGAGCCAGCCACACATTTGCTGGTCATATGATACTTTCATTTCCGAAATGAAAAAAGTTTTTGATCACCCGGTACGGGGGAGGGATGCTGCTAGGCGCCTTCTTTCTCTCCGGCAGGGCTCCCGTAGGGTAGCCGAATTTTCAGTGGAGTTTAGAACAGTGGCTTCCGACTCACGCTGGAATAACGAGTCACTACAGGATGCTTTTCTTCAGGGGCTGAACGAAGCAATTAAAGACGAGCTAGCGGCTAGGGATGATCCAGGTAGCTTGGATAATTTAATAGCCACAGCCATTAAGATTGATAATCGCCTCAGAGAGAGACGTAGGGATAGGACTAGCCGTCACTCCAATCCCAGCGACTTCTCACTTGATCCCCAAATTGGAACCGCCACTACCCCTATTCCCCGATCTTTCCCGACTCCTTACTCAGCCTCATCCCATGGAGATGAGCCCATGCAAGTGGGAAGGGCCCGCCTCTCACCATCTGAGCGTGCTAGAAGGATCCATGCTGGGGAATGTGTTTATTGCAGCCAAACCAGTCATCTCGTTTCCTCCTGTCCTAGTCTGCCAAAAGGTCAGGCTCGTCAGTAGCTGTGGGGATTCTGGCGAGCCCTTCCTCCTCTCTCAACCCCCGACCCAGAACGCAGCTAGAAGCCATGCTTTGCTGCAACCAACAGTCCCTACCCCTGCTCGCCTTAGTGGACTCGGGGGCGGATGAGAACTTTTTGGACATTGACATTGCAGTTCAGGCAGGAATTTCCTGCGAAGTATTAGATTCACCTCTTAGTGCTAATGCTCTAAATGGAAAATTCCTGGCCCAAGTCACTCACCGCACCAAGCCAGTAAACCTCATTCTGTCTGGAAACCATCGTGAGTTTATTCAGTTTCACCTAATTTCCTCACCTCAGGCCCCCATAGTGTTGGGCCATCCCTGGTTAAGAACTCACAACCCCCAGATTGATTGGGTAACTGGCAAGATCATTAGTTGGAGTTCTTTTTGCTTATCCTCATGCCTGCAGTCTGCCCTACCGCCAGCAGAGGCCGCCTCTCCACCACTCAAGATCGAGCCGCCTGACCTGTCATCTGTCCCCACTGAATATCATAACCTAGGAGAGGTGTTCAGTAAACAGCGAGCTCTTTCTCTTCCTCCTCATCGACCCTACAACTGTCCCATTGACCTCCTTCCCAGGGCCCCTCTGCCTTCCTCACGTCTGTTCAACCTATCTCGCCCTGAGAGAAAATCCATGGAAAATTACATCCATGACTCCCTGGCTGCTGGTGTCATTCGGCCATCCTCCTCCCCGGTCGGTGCTGGGTTTTTCTTCGTCTCCAAGAAGGACCGCTCACTGCGGCCCTGCATTGATTACAGGGTCTCAATGCCATTACTGTAAAGAACAAATACCCACTACCCCTCATTAACTCCGCCTTTGAACCCCTCCAGGAAGCCACCATTTGTTCCAAACTGGACCTCCGCAATGCCTACCACCTCGTCAGAATCCGAGAAGGGGACGAGTGGAAGACGGCCTTTAACACACCACTCGGTCACTTCGAGTATCTGGTGATGCCTTTTGGACTGACGAATGCCCCTGCAGTCTTTCAGTCAATGGTGAACGATGTGCTCCGTGACCTCCTCAACCGATCAGTCTTTGTCTACCTGGATGACATCCTCATATTCTCTCGTAACAAGGAGGAGCACATTATCCATGTCAGGCAGGTGCTGCAGAGACTCCGGGAGAACAGACTCTTTGTAAAGGCGGAGAAATGCGAATTCCATGTCAACACAGTCTCATTCCTGGGCTACATCGTTGAGGAAGGAAAGCTTAGGTCCGACCCTGAGAAGATCCAAGCGGTGGTGGGGTGGCCCAAACCAACCTCAGTCAAACTGCTTCAACAGTTTCTTGGTTTCGCCAATTTCTATCGGCGCTTCATCAGGGACTACAGCAGAGTGGCGGGTCCTTTAACCAGACTCACTTCCCCCACAACTGGCTTTTCCTGGACCCCAGAGTGCGATGCAGCCTTTTCAGAGACTCTTCACCACTGCCCCTGTGCTCATCCACCCTGATTCCTCTCGCCAGTTCGTTGTGGAGGTCGATGCCTCCAACACCGGGGTAGGAGCAGTTCTTTCCCAGCGCTCGGAACGAGACCAAAAATTGCATCCTTGTGCATTTTTCTCTCGCCGCCTCACCCCAGCTGAGAAGAACTATGATGTGGGTAACAGAGAGCTGCTGGCTGTCAAACTTGCCCTAGAGGAGTGGAGGCACTGGCTGGAGGGAGCTGAACTCCCTTTTATTGTATGGACGGACCACAAGAACCTGGCGTACATCCAATCTGCCAAGCGCCTTAACTCCCGTCAGGCTCGATGGGCCCTGTATTTCGGCCGCTTCTCATTCACCCTCACCTACCGTCCAGGGTCACGGAACCTCAAGCCTGACGCCCTCTCTCGCCAGTTCGCTTCCGATGGACCAGCTGCCAGTCCAGACACTATCCTGCCTGCCTCCTGCGTGGTGGGGGCTGTTACCTTGGAGATTGAGTCATTGGTCAGGGAGGCCCAGCGAGCGCAGCCTAGCCCAGGTAACTGCCCAGCTAATTGTCTTTTTGTGCCTACCCCTGTTCGCTCCAAGGTCCTGCAGTGGGCACACACCTCTCGTTTCTCATGTCATCCTGGTGTCCATCGCACACTGTTCGTTCTCAAACAACGCTTCTGGTGGCCTTCCATGGCTCAAGACACCAGGGCCTTTGTTGCTGCCTGTACAGTGTGTGCCCACGCCAAGTCCTCCCACCAGCCTCCCGCTGGCCTGCTTCGCCCACTGCCAGTACCGAGTCGCCCTTGGTCGCATGTGGCATTGGATTTTGTTACTGGACTTCCACTTTCACAAGGAAATACCATCATCCTAACTATTGTGGACAGATTCTCAAAGATGGTACACTTTGTGGCTCTTTCCAAACTTCCCACTGCCCGAGAGACTGCAGATCTTCTGGTCAACCATGTAGTTCGACTTCATGGGATCCCCACCGACATCGTCTCTGACCGGGGCCCCAAGTTCATTTCCCACGTTTGGAAGGCCTTCTGTCAGGCTCTGGGAGCATCGGTGAGCCTGTCATCTGGCTATCATCCTCAGACGAACGGGCAAACAGAACGGGCCAACCAGGATCTGGCGTCGGCCCTTCGTTGTGTGGCTTTCAAGAACCCTTCGTCATGGGTCCCACATCTGCCATGGATCGAGTATGCCCACAACTCCCTGCCAAGTGCAGCCACAGGTATTTCACCTTTTCATTATGCCATGGGTTTCCAACCACCTCTGTTTCCAGCCCAGGAAGAGGAAGTTGCTGTTCCCTCCGTTCAGACCCACCTTTGTCGCTGTCGTAAGGTGTGGAGGGACACCCGAGCAGCCCTGCTCCGCTCCGCTGCCCGCAACCGCCTCATCGCAGACCGCCACAGGACCCAGGCCCCCAACTACTTACCAGGTCAGAGTGTTTGGCTTTCGTCCAAAGATCTCCCACTCAAGACAGAGTCAAAGAAACTTACCCCACGGTATGTCGGTCCCTTCATCATCGACTCCATTATTAATCCATCTGCAGTCAAACTCAAACTACCCTCACACATGAAGGTTCATCCAACATTTCATGTATCTCTGTTGAAACCTGTTGCCAGCAGTCCTTTGTCTCCTCCAGTGAGTGTTCCCCCACCCCCCCGCATCATCAATAATCATCCAACGTACACCGTCAGGCGATTGTTGGACGTTCGTCGCCGTGGAAGGGGATTCCAATATCTGGTGGATTGGGAGGGCTATGGTCTAGAGGAGAGGTGTTGGGTTCCCCGGCGAGACATCGTGGGCGCATCTCTGATACGGGACTTCCACCGGGATAACCCTGGAAGACCTGGTAAACCTGGTAGACCGCCTGGAGGCGTCCCTTAAGGGGGGGGGGGGGGTACTGTGGTGGTTGCATTCTCCAGCCACCTTCCTTGTGTGTGTGTTTTCCCTTTCCCTGTCTGTGTGAGCGTGGTGCCTGTCACTCCTGGCTCCCGGCTCAAATCTCCACCAGCTGCAAACAGTTGAGCACTCTCCTCTGCAACACACCTGATTCCCATCAGCCATTACAGATGGTATATCAGCGGAGGCTCCACAACCTGTCAGCGCCAGATCGTTGTTAAACCCCAGTGGTAAAACTCTTAGCCTTCTCAGCCTTCTTATAGTATAGTGACTATTTTCGCTACACCTGAATTTATTCTTACCTGTTCTTTTTGTGCTCCAGGATTACGCTTCAGTGGATTACGTTCCAGTGGATTAAAACTCTGGAGGATACTCTTCAATGGATTACGCTCCAGTGGATACTCTCCAGCCGGATTATCTCCTCCAAATAAAACCTTTATAACACACTGCCGTGTCCTGCGTTTGGGTTCTCTCAGATAACCGTAACAAGAGCGTCAGGTAAAAGAAGTTATTTAGCCTTCTCAAACCTGAGCCTCACGCGCCGCCTATGGGGGATGTGCTGGTGACTTATCCGACCGGCCCACTTCGGTACCGGCCCATCGGGATTCGTCCCGATGGCCAGTCCGCCACTGCACCCAGCCCACGTAAACTGTCAACGGGGGAGCCTCGCTGCGGGGAAACGGTGGACCTCGTGTCCCGATCGGAGTGGGAATAATAATAATAATCCGTGCATTTTATCCATTAATTTCCCCAACATTGTGGTAAAAAAAACACACGTTTAATCCATGTTGGTGTACTACAACTACAAAAAGCATCGGTTTGTTTTCTCATCAGGAAATGCAGACCGGCTCAAACAAACGATCATTTAATGTATCATATGTTCGCCGAATTGACATGAAAGCACTAATACATGTAGTTTCATCCACTTGAGTTTACAACCACAAAAATAATCGATATGTTTTTATATCACATCCGACGAGAGGAAATTCAGCAGCTCTCACTCCCGATTTTTAATCCTAATGTAATCATCGAAATTATTGATATTTAACGGAACGGTATCGCTTTTTCTTTTTTAAACTGACGGTTCGAGATTACTAGTAGCCCAATATTTCATTGCACAACAGTTGTTGGGATGGTGTCACAGGCTCTTTAAGTAAAGGTATGTAAGTACTAGCCAAATGGACTTACATTTGAAGTACTCATTATGCTTTAAAAGGTTCTCTGTATGGGTTAACACTTTTGATTATATAGCTGCATTAATGTGTATGTGAAAAATAAAATAAAAATAAACATTGATTGATGTGTCATTTCACTAATGTAAATGTTTATGGTTAATATTGACAAAACTTTTGTAGTGCTTTTTATACTGTTGGCTAGTTTAATATACACCAATGCATTATATTCTCATCAGTGATTATCTACGTTTCTCAGAGAAACAGCCCTGTTCCCAGCAGTGTGACTATGTATTTGCAAAGGATGATACAAGCAAAACAATCTAATCATAACATTAAATAAAGTTGTTGCATAAATGAAGTGGAGTAAAAAGTAAGAATAATTCCAGTCCTGTATCCTACATAATAAAATATGACAATCATGAATGTCTTTCTTTTTATGAACTCAGTATCCCACATTTGTTTTAAACACTTGCAAATGATATATGCTAGAAACCAATGGATTGATATCATATTTACAATGTAAAGTCCTGTACTCTGCAGGTGCTGGTAAAGAGCAATACAATGACTAAACCTTTCCAACCAAAACAACTAGTTGGTAGGTAGGTACGTAGGTAGGTATAGGCAGACAGATAGACAGACAGACAGATAGATAGACGGACAGATAGATAGATGGATATCATATATAGATAGATACTTCATTCATCCCAAATTGTGAAATGTGTGGAAACAAGTATAAACACAATAACATTAAATACAAATGAAAGCAATAGACAGGAATATATCAGTAGAAAGGACACGATGAATATTATAACATGTAATGTAGCCTTATATATGAAGGCTGACCTAAATACGGTGCTTTTCTACAGATTACTTTATTACTGCACTGGTAAAGTAAAATTAGGCCGATTAATAAGATGTGAAGTGCTTTGTAACTTTGACCCGCTTGATTGAATACACAACAAACAATGAAGAAAGAGTTTTATCTGGGCTGCTTCGCTGCCAGCTGCTCCCCCCCGGGACCCGAAAGTGGCGTATAGCCTGCACTTCAACATCAACGAAGGTGCTCGAGATATGCTGTATTGAACCAATAACACAAACTAACTGTATCACTATAACATGATGATGAGGGTGATGGTGATGAAGAATGCATCTAACGTTCCGCTGTTCATTATAATAAAAAACAGAGCATTAAACAAACCATCATGCTCTTACTTTGAAATCATGCGGAAATGTAGTCATCAGCGGGCCATCACGTGGTTTCCGAAAATAACCGAGTGACACGAGTAGATTTTAGCCGAGACCGGCGGAAAATATGTCTCAAAATTCCGTGTGTGTAAAAAGACGATCCGCGAACAGAGAGTTGAGATCCGTGAACAGAGAGTTGAGATCCGCAAGCGCATTGTTGGTCCACAAATACAAAATGGATTCAGAAATGCCTGATCGAAAGTTGTAAATGTTAAAGAGATATTCACAGATCTTTTTTTTATTTGTGAACATATTTAGCGTATTTGCAGATCCGTTTTACACTTGCAAATGTATTTGTGAGTTTGCAAATCTTTTAAATGCATTTGTGGATGTTGTTTTACATTTACAAATCACATATTTACACACAAATTATTTTTATGTTCACACAAATAATTATGAGACATATCTATGCCCATAGAGCTCACTCTCCAATCACAGAGCTTGAGGACTATCACGGGGTTTGTCAAGAGCACATGGTGTAGTCCAAACGATAGCTGGGGATTCTGGGTAGTGTAGTGTCTTCTGCCATCCTTTACTCCTGGGAATGGACGCTCACATTACCTTTAAGGGCAGCCGACATAAACGAATGCCGTGCTTCCATGAGCGTCAAATCCCGACGCAGATGGGAATACATTGCAATCAGTTGAAAGCTATTTGCGTCCCTTTATGACGCTGAAGGAGCCTAGGAGCGTCACAATTGGACGCCACGGACACTGACCAAACGTCGCTATTGGACGCTTAGGGAGTGAGAGTGTGTTGGCCAAACATGCTAAATCATATCAGAAGGCATCACCCAGATTTGCCAATCACCGGAGCCCGGCAAAAGACAACAGCTGTTCAACAGCTGATCCCCGCTGCTTTTAAGAAGCCAATAGACATGAGAGCCGAGAGACCAAAAATAAATAACGGAAGCTTTTGGCATATGTTTTTCAACGACTTTGCGCTCTTGAAACACTTTCTTATTATTTATGGTGTCATATTTTCAAGACATTCTTTTTAGTTTTACAGCTTGATGAAACCTTTTTGTTTGACATCAGCCATTATAGATAATATGGCCATCTGAGTGTGTATGGTACTGTGTATGGTTTGTTTTTAACTGTTTAATACAGTTAATTATTCAAAATGTCAGAGTTCTTTATTTGTAAACTGAAACTTGCACTACTGTTAAAAATAAATAACAACAAACCTGGAATTATGCATTTGGGACCTTTTTTTGCTTTTTCTTGTTGTACCGAACCCGTACCGAACCGTGACCCCCAAACCGAGGTACGAACCGAACCGAACCGTGACTTCTGTGAACCGTTACACCCCTAATAGGTCCCCTTTAAGTTAAATATCAGTTTTATTTCTATATGATTTTTGCCGCTACAATGACAAACCCCCCGATCCAACCAACCCACATGCCTCTCCCCCCAGACTGACACAAACACACCCACAATGGGGTTTCTACGTTCAAAGAATATTACATATATTGCATATTTTCCATTAGTACAGGGTAGGGGCTTCTTGACCTTTCCAGTTTTGCTATATCAGTTCCTCATAGATGAATGATGCATGAATGATTTGCCATCAGCTGGGTATCTGATTTTAAGTCCGACAAAATAGTTGAATTGCATCAAGCTGCTTCGATCAAATGTGTTAAAGCCCATGTCATTGTGTATTTTGGTTTATTTTTGTCATTGCTATTACTGTAATGGTTTTTTTATGTTATTCTCATTATTGTTTTGTCATCTTCTTTGTATTTATTTTATATATAGCACCTGCATTTGTACTCTGTATTTTCTCCTGTTATGTGTGGGAAAAGCCAATAAATAAAGTGTTAACATTTTTATGTTAAATCCAGATTACGACACATTTTTATAGCATCTTTTAAAACTGTTTGTCACGGCTGGAGGGCAAGGTACACAGGACCCAAATGCAGAAGATTGTTTGAAATCCAAAATACTTTTATTGCGGAACTAGACCGGGCAACAAAGTAAAATAAGGCAAGGCAAACCGTAAAAATCCCTCAGAACAAAATCCTTCCAGCAACATCAAGAATCTCACAAAGACTAACAGAAAAATCAGAACCTAAATGCACACAGGACTAATCAAACAAACAAGACACAGGTGAGGAGGGAGGAGAAAACACAGGGGCACCAGGTGAACACAATCGGTAATCAGGCAGGAGGGGAACACTTTTCAAACTAAAACAGGAAAACAAAGACAGATCGAGACAGGACAAAATAAAATATAGACAGATCGTGACACTGTTTAGAAAGCATTAAACTGTATGTAGGTGAAATGTCAGTGGAAATCAGGGCAGGCGGGTTTTGATTCATAAAAATCAACAAAAGGGCAAAATTATCTAGTTAATACTGGCAGTAAAATCAATCTTCCTACTCCATCAGAAACAACTGTTGCGTCAAAGTTCGTGTACTCGATCGTGTGGGCCGATGTTTTTATTGCACAACTGTGAACTCTCTTTTGGTATAAACAAATACACATAGGTCAATATTTGTACTACTGCTTTACTATTACTATTGGTTTTGTCAACAAAAAAGAAGTCAAAATGACGTTTTGACAACATCTTTTAAAAGCATGTATTCCATTTGGAAACACAGGAAGGAACATGTATTTGGACACATTGGCATTTCCTTCTTTTCAAATAGCAAAAAAAGAAAGTCAAATCTTTAAACATGACACCGTCCTTCAACTCCACGTGTGTCAAGGTTTGTGGATGTGTTCTTTTTTTCATTTCAGAGCCATATCAAAGACAGCTGTTCCAGTATATTTGCTCGTTCTTTAACCTTCAGTGTCTGAGTGTTGTTGTGGGTAAGGTAATGACCCTGGGCCAAAGATGGCAAAGTATAAGATTTAAACACGATGGGGGTGTGTGCTCAGCCTTTTGAGTATTCTCCGTCTAGTAAGATAGTGAGAGATTTGAGAAAGTGCCGTATGCAGCGTTTACATGTTCACCAAGTATCAACAACAGTGATTGTGTCACGAACGAGCTGAGAAACAAAATGCAGCACACGGGAAACCAGGGAGAGTCGGTGAGCAGCTTTGTTATAAAGTATCTCACTTGAAAGGTTCTGACATGAGATACAACGGCTGACAGTAGGCAAAGGGCTGGTCGGGGACAGGCGAGGGTTCCAGGAGTAGGCAAGACGGGAGACGCAGGTACAGGCAGGGTCAGGAAACAGGCGAAGCAGGCTGGACAGGGACAGACAAGGTCGAAACCGGGAGAGCAATCTGGGAGGTAATGCGGGAAAGAACTGCATGCTGCGAAGTACGATCTGGCACTGAGGGGAGAATGAAGGGGGCCTATATACTAGTGGAGCTAATGGGTGTAACAGAGTGAGAGAGAAACAGGGTGTGACTACCAGGTGACTAAGGCAGCTACACACCAACCTGAGACCAAAGAACGCGTACCGAAGGCATCCCGACTTTTACGTCCGCTACGCCGCCCGCCTACGAACACACCGCAAAGACTTCAGTGGACGAGTGGCAATAACTGTCCTTACCAGCAGGCAGCGGTAGTGTGTATTCATCATTCAAAAGAGGCAACAGCCAATCAGAGTGATTTCTTTGGCCGACTTTCTTTGGCCGATTCAACATGTTCAAACTATTCAACATGTTGAATCGGCCGCGGGAGGTCTGAAAATGTGCCGTAAAGCAACGACGGTGCGGGACACACCAACCTGAGTAGGGCGCCGCGAATGCCCGACTGCCTCTGACGGCCTCTGACTCCCAAAATCGGGTAGGTGTGTCAGGGCCTTAAGGTGATTGAGAAATGCTAATGCAGAAAATAGGTAAGTGAGGGAGCAGACTGTGACAGATTGCAAATCATCCTGACTTGATCCACTTATATCAACATAATTAAGAAAGGTTATTGGTGGCAGTGAGTAGACACAAAAAACAGAAAAAACACGAAACAAAGACAACAAATCATAGTAAAGGAAATCATTATGAAGATATGCATACACAGCAATCAAACAAGAAAATGAAACTGTACTGACTGAACTGCAGCTCCATGTTTTTTATGCTTCATTTTTACAGACGGTCTCTAGAGGGAAGCATTGCATTGCAAGAGGAATAAGGAAAGGCTTCCTGTCCGCGCCTGAGAGTAAACACCTGTGTATCTTATTTAAACAAATAAAATAAAAAGATTTAAATTACTACCAAATATATTTTGTTAACTGCAGAAACAAATTAAAAGTCATGTACTTTTCTGCACTCAACATCCACAAATATGAAAACAAAATACTTATTCTGAATGTTGAGTGTGAACACGTTTCAAACTGAAACAGGAAAACAAAGACAGATCTAGACAGGACAAATTAAAACGGACGGATCGTGGCACTGTTTAGATAGCATTCAACTGTGTAGGTGAAATGTCAGAGGAAATCAGGACAGGCGGGTTTTGATTCACAAAAATCAACAAAAGGGCAAAATGATCTAGTTAGTACTGGCAGTAAAATCAATCTTCCTACTCCATCAGAAACAACTGTTGCATCTAAAAATATTCTGGATGTTGAGTGTTGCTGCGAGGAAAGCAATCACAAAGAAATGGCTCAAACCAGGGGTGTCAAACTCAATTTCATCTCGGGCCACATCAGCATTATGGTTGCACTCAAAGGGCCAGTTTTATATATAAGACTATATAAAAAAATACATATATAAATATTTAATATAAAATAATGTATTATATTACATTATTGCCTCTGCATTGGATTATTATCTGATCGGGTAATAATAACTTCATAATTAACTACGTCTGGAAGCAGAAGTCTAGGGCAAATAATTACAAGTCTCTTCAGTGAGAATGTCCCAATATGATTTTAAAAGAAAAGCCAAATTCTGGAAAAACCAAAAAAAAAGTAACATTTTGAAAAAAAAGTCAAATTCTGAGAAAAAAGTCAAATGAGAGATGCATTGTGGGACATGTAGTTTATGGGCAACGTGCCTCTGTACATCGCCATGTAATCGTATAATAAACATATTATATTATTTCAGAGCTCTTGCGGGGCCACAGAAAATGAAGTCGCAGGCCGGATTTGGCCCCCGGGCCTTGAGTTTGACACCCCTGTTTTACATTATTGCCTCTGCATTGGATTTTTATCGGACAGGGTAATAACTTCATAATTAGCTACGTCTGGAAGCAGAAGTCTGGGGCAAATCATTGCAATTGAGAATTTCAAAAGTGAAATTTTGAAAAAAGGCATATTTTGAAATGCATTGTGGGACATGTAGTTTATGGGCAACGTACTTCTGTAAATCGCAATGTAACCGTATCATAAACATATTATAATCTTTGCAAGCTCTTGTGGGGCCACATTAAATTAAGTCACGGGCTGGATTTGGCCCCCTGGCCTTGAGTTTGACACCCCTGGCTCAAACCAACCAGCCAATAGATGATTGGTACGATATCATTTATGAAATCTTTGTAATGGAAAGAATAACCTTCTCTTTGAGGCTCCAGGAACAAATTTGAGGACATTTGGGAGAAATGGAAAGTATATATTACCCCGATACGCCCTTCTTTTGTTTAACTGTTTGAATCTTTTATTGAATTATCTATACTGCCAATGTTTTATATTGAAAAGAAAACACCCCATGTTCTTGTGTGCTTATTGCTGTTGTTTTGTTAAGAAAAAGAAAAAGACGGACCACTCTGTAAAACAATTTAACTACATCTATATTTACGTATATAACCATGACTTGCTTAGATTTATCAAACTGTTTCCACAATGTTCTATTCATATTTGTCTCCAACATCTTGGTAAGATCAATATGTTTTATTTATACCTGGAACTAAAATGCGTGATCATGTTGAAATATTTTGACAGTTCTTAAACACAAATAGTTTAAAAGTGCCCACCGTCATGTATTTGATTTGAATCTAAAAGAATAACATGATGGACAAACATGTCCTTCGTCTTCTGAAGATCTCCGCTGTGAGACCGAGGCATTGATAACGAGACGGGGATGCATGGCAGCGCCCTCATCAGTTCATCTCAGATCTGTGTCGAAGCCTTGAACACAATGCACTCATTATGGAGAGAGACACAGACTGGATATTGTGCGCTGCCCGGGTTTGTAAAAGGGAAGCTTGCGGCCTTTTGTGAAGTGGGTCAAGTCTATGAAGGGGTTACCAGTTGGTTATGTCAGCAGAATGATGTGATTTCATAATTCCCATAGCCTATGAACCTTCAGAGAAACCTGCTGAAGGCCTGCACTCATTACCCACCATCCTTTGTCTGGCTCTCAATGCTGACACATTTGCGGGGTCAGATTGGATGTTGTGAGTAGTTTGGTTTGAATCAGCTTCAAAGGGAACCAGAAACCCCTGTGAACACATCGCCGTCAAGCAGTGAGCAAACCTCTCGGGAGATTCGCATCCGGGCGAAAATCCCGAAAGGAGAAACGATCATGAATCTTGAACACAGGGGCGAGAATCTAAACGTGGACGTGTTCCCAGAAATGTCAGGATATAGTATTGCAGTCTGCAAATAATTGTACATGCATGTGAGAGTTTTCCGTTCTTGTAACAAGACCTGAGTTCCAAGCATTTTGGAAACACTTGGGAAATAAGCAGATTTAACTTCTGAATGCGTCCTCTGTCAAGATCCTGGATATTTAAAGTGCTTGAGAAAAGAAAAGCAACTTTGTATAAACATGAGGGTTTCTCGAGAAAAGGCACTCTCTCCGTCTAAAGTCAACGTCCGAGAGTAACCTTTCCAGACTTTAAGATAATTACAGGAGTAATACATATTTTACAAGAGCTCTTCAGGAGAAGTGCAGATGTTCCTGCTCAATTGCACCTTTCCATGACATCTTCATTTTTATTGTTATGTTGTCTTTGGATGGGATCACATGCAAACCCTCAAAAATACCTTATTCAAATGCTTAAATCGTTTAGGGGTGAATGAAGTACAGTAGCAAGTTGGTCGACCTCCACATTGGAAAGTAGGGTGTGTGTGTGTGTGTGTGTGTGTGTGTGTGTGTGTGTGTGTGTGTGTGTGTGTGTGTGTGTGTGTGTGTGTGTGTGTGTGTGTGTGTGTGTGTGTGTGTGTGTGTGTGTGTGTGTGTGTGTGTGTGTGTGTGTGTTTGCCTGTACCCGTGGGTGTGACAGAATCTGTGATGTCACCGCTTGTATCCGGGTGATCCTTTCTCAGCCAATCGGTGTGGAGCAAGAAGTGGTCAGAGGGTGAGTAAAGGACAGGGGGCGAGGGGGGGGGGGGGGTCAACTCTAAACTCGGCTGTAACCCATTGACCTGAGGGCTGAGGACATGAGTCAGAGGTGTATATGTTGTCTGTAGATCAGAGTTGTAAAAGCACTGTAAAGCACCTTGAATTGCCTTGTGTTGACAGGTGCTATATAAATAAACGTAACTTGCCTTGCCTTGCCTAAAACTTCAGAAATGAAATGAAAACGACTTATTAAAGGTCCCATGTCATGGCCATTTCTACTGATCATAATTCCATTGTTGAGGTCTACTAGAATACATGTAAATTGTGCAATGTTCCAAACTCACATTGGTTTCTCACAGCATCTCTGTATAGTATGTGTATTCACTCTCAATTCACTATACCCGAAATACGTCACTAAACCCAAGAAGTAAACATGGAAAAGGATAAATGTCCAACGAGGCGTTCTGGGGCAGCAGACAGGTCTTCTCTGTGTTAGAGTTTTACTCGCTACAGGGTGCACTTTGAGGGTTTGTGACTCTGCAGACCGCTTACATGCAGAAAAAGCTACATAACACAAGGGGACGGGTCAGAACCAGAAAAGCATGACATGGGACCTTTAAAGGTTTTATGCTTTTACCGGACATTTATGATTATTGTGGTATCGTAAAATACCGTAATAAAGTATACGTTTTCATTTCATCTGTACACATACAGTCGAAGGGGTTTACTCGTTTGACATGATTTACTTGCAGCACATCCTAAACTATCATCATCCACCGGCTTCTTCTTAAGCCTTTGCTGATTCCAGGGGAAATGTACAAGCTAAATTATAGAGTCGGTTATCTGCCTGTTAACATATCTGCCTGGCTCTCTATCTCAGCAGTAAAAAGAAACATCTTTAAGACTATTTATCAGACTTCTTGAGATATTTATGATTCTGATTTTACAGTCAGTGATTCGCTACAGTTCAGTGAGTTGTTGCTGTCAGCACATTTGAAACTTTCTCTCTGCAGTTTCTAGGCTGTAAATATTGAATATATGTTAAGAGGCCATTGACCTATGTGTGCATGTTCAGAAACCATCCATTTCTTATGCAACACAGATTGGTGGAATGATAACACTGATACAGATAAAGATAACTTATCTATTGTTTGCTTGGACTTCACATTCAGGAAACTGTTGCAATTCCTCCATGCAGAAATAGAAAAACCTTTGTGTTACTTTACCTCATTTCCAGGTCAGATTGTGTCCCGTTTCCGTCTTGAGAAGTTGTTGTTCCTCAAAACGAGCCCACATAATACCTTTGGCACAGTCTGAGTCATAATAATAATTACTTCCTTCTCATATTTGGAACCATTTTAAGACTTTCTCTACCACACACCGTTCTATATTAAGACCGGAGGGACGATTTTTTTTCTTTATCGGGAAATACAAGTAATTCAAGTTCAAAATGTGGCATTTAATATCAATGACGTGTTATTGGAAATCATTTGACTGCTTGGTCAAGGGTTAGGGTTAAAAAGTGGCAAAACATTGATACAAACATACATGGTCTCCAAGTGGATGAAAATTTTGATTGGCTAAAACTTTTTTCTAAAATCAGATTCATCCAATCAATCAATCAATCAATCAATCAATCAATGTTTATTTATATAGCCCAATATCACAAATGTTACATTTGTCTCAGTGGTCTTCACAGTTTGTACAGAATATCAGTATGACAATACGACACCCTCTGTCCTTAGACCCTCTGTCCTTAGACCCTCACATCGTACAAGGAAAAACTTCCAAAGAAAACCCAGTTTAAAGGGAAAATTGGGCAAGATATGCCTGATTTTTGCAATGTTACGTAGATGGAAGTAGGCGGTCCTTGAAATTGATTTTATGTGGGCGTTAAAGGATAAATCCTGATCAAATATAACACCAAGATTCCTTATAGTCTCACTGGAGGCCAAATTAATGCCATCCATAGTTAGTATATCTTTAGATAATTTGTTTCGTAGATTCTTCGGGCCAAGTACAATAACTTCAGTTTTGGTCGTGTTTAACATCAAAAAGTTTAAGGTCATCCACGTTTTTAAGTCCTTAAGGCAGTCTTGAATTTTATTTAGATGATTAATTTCATCAGGCTTGATTGATAAATATAGTTGAGTATCATCCGCATAACAATGAAAGTTTACAGAATGATTCCTTATAATATTGCCTAACGGAAGCATATATAATGTGAACAAAATAGGTCCGAGCACTGAGCCCTGTGGCACTCCATGGCTAACTTTGGTTTGCATGGAAGATTCATCGTTAACACGTACAAACTGAGAGCGTTCAGATAGATAGGACCTAAACCAGCCTAAAGCAGTTCCCTCTATGCCAACCAAGTGCTCTAGTCTTTGCAATAGGATATCATGGTCGATAGTATCAAATGCAGCACTGAGATCGAGCAAAACAAGAATAGAGACAAGTCCCTTGTCTGAGGCTATTAGAATATCATTTGTGACTTTAACCAGAGCTGTCTCTGTGCTATGATGTGTTCTAAAGCCAGACTGAAAATCTTCAAATAAATCATTGTTTTTTAAGTAATCACACAACTGTTTTGCGACCGCTTTCTCAAGAATTTTTGAGAGGAACGGAAGAATCCAATGGCTGTTGAGAAAGCAGAGAAGGCTATCATCACGGGGCTGTGTTTGCTGTCAATCAAACTGTAACACACGGCGGGTGCTCGGCAAGTGTTAACCAATGAGAGTAACTCACTCACACACCCCCCCCCCCCCCCCCCTTACTGCATTTTGACTTCACTTTCTGCTCTGTTGTTATATATTTGTTACGGTTTTTTTTCCCGGGGGGGCGGGGGGGGGTAGGTGCTGTTGAGAGGGTGTCCCACTTGGCTGTAGCTTTCAAATACATTGTCTGCTTGTTGTTGTAATAACTACTGTATGGTACACTGACCACATATCTGAATGTAATACTTTGGATTATTTTACATTTAGCACTTTTATAGTAAGTACAACTCCGACTCCCCGGCCCTCCCTTTACTGTGCAGAAAACTCATAACATGCTAGCAAACAAGTCTCAATTTGCCTCTCTACTGTCTGTGATCGTATCTCTTTGGCTTCAACTTCCCAAGAGTCACATTCCACTGTGGGAAGACCACAGGAACGAGACTGCTGAAGAGAAAGGTATGGGATGAATAAGAGATACGGGTGTGCGCCAGGAGGAGAAGGACAACACAGTGAAAGTAAACAAAAACAAACCAATGAGGAGATCATGGGGTCCCAACACTACTGGCTGCTGCTGCTGCTGCTGGTCGACGGCCACCCACGGATTACAGGTAGTGTGTGTGTGTGTGTGTGTGTGTGTGTGTGTGTGTGTGTGTGTGTGTGTGTGTGTGTGTGTGTGTGTGTGTGTGTGTGTGTGTGTGTGTGTGTGTGTGTGTGTGTGTGTGTGTGTGTGTGTGTGTGTGTGTGTGTGTGTGTGTGTGTGTGTGTGTGTGTGTGTGTGTGTGTGTGTGTGTGTGTGTGTGTGTGTGTGTGTGTGTGTGTGTGTGTGTGGGTGTTTATGTTTGCCTGTGTCTGAATATTCCTGTCCAGCAGGACATGGGGGGTTGTTCGAGGATAAAGTAGTGTGTGTGTGTGTGTGTGTGTGTGTGTGTGTGTGTGTGTGTGTGTGTGTGTGTGTGTGTGTGTGTGTGTGTGTGTGTGTGTGTGTGTGTGTGTGTGTGTGTGTGTGTGTGTGTGTGTGTGTGTGTGTGTGTGTGTGTGTGTGTGTGTGTGTGTGTGTGTGTGTGTGTGTGTGTGTGTGTGTGTGTGTGTGTGTTTTGGGTGGACTGGCCTCTTCTGTGTTCAGACATGCCTCACCCTGTCGTCTCAGGAATGCTGCAAAAAAGCGGCCCTCATCCAAAAACGTTCAGTGATGTTGGGAAATGTTTGCCTTACTTAAATTTGGTCAGGGTTTGGGATTAATTGTGTTAAGGATTTATAATCACGTTTTCTTTTCAGAATTCAGAAATCCTTTTTATCAATCAATCAATCAATCAATCAATCAATCAATCAATCAATCAATCAATCAATCAATCAATCAATCAATGTTTATTTATTAGCCCAATATCACAAATGTTACATTTGTCTCAGTGGTCTTCACAGTGTGTACAGAATATCAGTATGACAATACGACACCCTCTGTCCTCAGACCCTCTGTCCTTAGACCCTCTGTCCTTAGACCCTCACATCGTACAAGGAAAAACTTCCGAAGAAAACCCAGTTTAAAGGGATCATGGGAGAAACCTCAGGGAGAGCAGCAGAGGAGGGATCCCTCTCCCAGGACGGACAGACGTGCAATAGATGCCGTGTGTAAATTGAAGAGATAATACATTTGCAACATAGGTAATTATTTGGAAGAACCGAACTTTACCTCAGAAAGTGCAGATGTTAAATAAGTGTGTTAAGATATTAAATTAAAGAGGCAAACATGCTCGTTAAAGTGTATGACAACACAACGATGAAAACAGATGTAGCAGCATAATAAAGTACTGACCCCCCAGTGAGTAATAACAATAATTATCACTAAAAAGTATACATTGCACATGAGCGGTGTTAACACTACTTGTGTGATTCACCCAGGCGGGGCACACGTAATACAGTAATAACAGCTTGTACAGGATAGTGCACGTCTCTAGATCTTTATCCAGTTCGTCAGCACTTAAAAAAAAAAAGATGGACTTTTATTAATCGCTCGTGGGGAAATTGTTTCTCTGCATTCGACCCATCCTAGTGTTGGGAGCAGTGTGCAGCCATTTTGAACGGCACCCGGGGAGCAGTGTGGGGAACGGTGCCTTGCTCAGGGACACCTCGGTAGCACTTGGTCTTGCCGGGACTTGAACTGGTGACCTTCCAGTTGCCAAGCCAAGTCCCTATCGACTTCGCCACCACCGCCACTTTCACATTCCACACTCATAGACTACAGAGTATTCATCAGTCATGCAAAGGCAATCCATGTTGGTCTGACGGTGGAAATGGGTTTATATTTGTATACATTCGCTCACCACATTTTAGGTCAGTCTGAAAAGTGGAACCATAACCCACATGTTTTACAGACAAACAAACGTCAATACAGCTTTGACATATGCTAAATTGAACACATCAACATCAAGTGTGTATTTTTCATTTGCAGCAATAGATTGTTTTGCAGTAAATATTGGAAGTTAAAAGGTTTCAAAGAAAGAATGCAGAATAAATAGGTGGTGAAGTATTAAAAAAGTGAAGTATTAAAAAAGCTTAACAAGATCATTTGATTATAATTTATTTATTTCATCGTTTATTTGGCAGGGACAATGCACGGTAATGAACACTTAAAACATTAAAATGTATCAAGCGTAACAGTAACAATTGTCCTTAGTTTTTCCCTAACCTTTGATTTAAGATATCCAAAATGACCTAATGCTGTGTATTCATGTTTCAGTTGATTGTTGAATATGTACGCATACTGAAGATACATTCCTTATTAAGATGAATGCTTCTTGCAATGACATCAAATCATCTTTTAAATATAATGACATGTCTTTCGCATAAAAGCTGATTTTATGATTCTAGGTTCTGCAGTGATTGCTTAATTAAATAATGGTGAAAGTGGACATTGTGCATGGGTTCTCTGTGGTGTGAAGCTCTGTGACATGACTGCCATGTCTTCCTTTCTTCCAGGTGCCATGAGTAGCATCAGTCCGTATATAAAGCATTACGAGGGCTTGTCATACGACAGGGAGGATCTTCACAGGAAGCACCTGAGAGCCAGGAGAGCCTCACATCCTGAGGAACACACATTACAGCTGGATATTACCGCTTTCAACAGGTAACTATATATATCTCTCCTCTCAAGTGTGGCAAGTGTTTGTAAAGCCTATGCTATTGCCTAAAAATAGCATGATAGGTGACCTTTAATATACAGGTAGGCCTATAGTATTCTTCTGTTTGTACTTCCTGTTCCTAAATCCATGTATCCATTTTTGTATTATAATCACGTGTGTCAATAATGAATGATCCCTAATTGCCTGCTGTTGATAGATCTGCATGCCTTTCACTAGCTTTGACCACATCTGTTGTTTTTTTTGTTTTCCTCAGAACTTTCCGTCTGCTTTTGAAACACAATGCCGAAGCTTTTACCGAAAAGGTCATGGTGTTCAGGAAAAATGGTTCCACGCCGGCTGACCTCTCCCACTTATACTCAGGAACACTTGAGGGTAAGTATGGCAGGCATATCTTTAAACAGTTTACTTGTGATTATCTGAATGTACTGGTATTAGGCCCAGTGGCGTAACAAGGTTGTGATTGGCCCCGGTGCAAATATTGTTTTGGGCCCCCATCACCCCAAACATAAGCAAAATGCGCTCACACACGCACGGACATACACAACCACTCAGCAACTCAAAATGGGCCGGTAGGCCTATGGACCGGTTGCCATAATATAGCTTTTGATCTTGGCGTCGGGGTCTCGATAGCGCCATAGAGTCCCCTATCGGTTGGGGCCCTTGGGGGAACTGTTGGACCACCGCAAATCCAGCCTCTCCTCCTGGCTGGCTACGGATACAGCTTCACTTGTGGAGCTAGATGGCAATGATGGTGGTGAGGCAGGTGAGCTATCGTTAGCTCCGGCTGCCGCTGCACGTCAACATTGCTAACGTTAGCGCTCGATTTCGAGGACGATGTATGACAAAAAACGGTCTAATTTTGACAGTTTAGCTGTTACATCTCCTTGTTCTCTCTTGTCCTTTCTCTTTTGAGCGCCTCTTTTGTGCTTTGGTTTGCTGTACATTATAAATGCAAGCTATTCCATTTTTTATAATGCTGCCGAACTTGCTGCTGCTAGCTACAGTACATTACAGGTTGATTAAACGGTTCGCTCGTCACGCAAGGTATCACATGACATGAAAGGGAGCAACGTCATTGGACAGACAAATTATAAATAAATGTAGGTTGCTTGGTTACTTTGAAGACTGCGTGAACCGGTCAATGCCATTGGGGCCCCACATTTTTTTTGCATGGGCCCCTGGCTGGCTCTGGGCCCGTTGCATCGGCTGCACCGGCGATAGTTACGCCACTGATTAGGCCTTTAAACACACAACATCAACAGTTATTTAAAGCCTTTAAGGTTTCGACATCTGTAAAACAGCTGTATAAAACATTTGGATACAAATCTGTTTGTGTTATTATTCGAAGATCAAAGTTAAGCATTTGGAAAGGTCAATTTATTGCTATCTCATATTGCTGTTCTGAGTTTATATCCTCATGGTTGGTTGCACTTCTTGTCAGTCACTTTAAATTCAATGTATTATGTCTGTCCGTATCTATATGTGAGTTATCTCCGTTTACTTTGACTTCTTTGACCTCAGACATGTTGTCTCTCCTGGTCTTTTAGGAGAACATGGTTCAGCCTGCCATGGCTCGGTGTTACAGGGTCAGTTTGAGGGAACCATCCACACAGAGAACGGCACCTATCATATAGAGCCAATGGAAAGATACACCAGCACCCACACAGACCACCACTCTATCATCTACCACGAGGACGACATGGGTGAGCAACCTTTGGTTTATAGTTACTGTAAGGACCTCACCTTTTTTGGCACTACCCCTTTTCCCACCTCCAGTTCCAACGTCAATGTCTTATTTCTTTCAGTTTAGCACTAGCAGCAAAGTTAGTATGGATTAGATGTTGCAAATGACTCTAAATAATAATGATCACGCCACCAAACACACATTCAGACTAAAGGAACCAGCTGTTTGGAAAATGAGAGAAGTAGAAAGTACAGGTATTTGAGTTCAACATGTAAGAAGTAGAAAGTACAGGTATTTGTGTTCAACATGTAAGAAGTAGAAAGTACAGGTATTTGTGTTCAAACTGTAAGGAGTAGAAAGTACAGGTATTTGTGTTCAACATGGAAGAAGTAGAAAGTACAGGTATTTGGGTTCAACATGTAAGAAGTAGAAAGTACAGGTATTTGTGTTCAAACTGTAAGGAGTAGAAAGTACAGGTATTGTGTTCAACATGGAAGAAGTAGAAAGTACAGGTATTTGGGTTCAACATGGAAGAAGTAGAAAGTACAGGTATTTGGGTTCAACATGTAAGAAGTAGAAAGTACAGGTATTTGTGTTCAACATGTAAGAAGTAGAAAGTACAGGTATTTGAGTTCAACATGTAAGAAGTAGAAAGTACAGGTATTTGTGTTCAACATGTAAGAAGTAGAAAGTACAGGTATTTGTGTTCAACATGTAAGAAGTAGAAAGTACAGGTATTTGGGTTCAACATGTAAGAAGTAGAAAGTACAGGTATTTGTGTTCAACATGTAAGAAGTAGAAAGTACAGGTATTTGAGTTCAACATGTGAGAAGTAGAAAGTACAGGTATTTGAGTTCAACATGTAAGAAGTAGAAAGTGCAGGTATTTGAGTTCAACATGTAAGAAGTAGAAAGTACAGGTATTTGAGTTCAACATGTGAGAAGTAGAAAGTACAGGTATTTGTGTTCAACATGTAAGAAGTAGAAAGTACAGGTATTTGAGTTCAACATGTAAGAAGTAGAAAGTGCAGGTATTTGAGTTCAACATGTAAGAAGTAAAAGAAAAAAGTCATCAGAAAAATAAGAGGTGGAGTAAAGTACTGATACCAGAAAAATGCACTTTTACTCCACTACTTCCCACCTCTGGTCTTTCCCAAATACTATGGTGGAAACAATTCCTAGTTGATCAGTGATATCAGTTTGTGCTTTGTCCAGATGGCGGTCATCATCACTGAGTGCTGTCAGATATTGCGTGTGTTGATAATTTAGCGCAGGAGTATTTCTTCCTGTGTGTTTTCCTCGAAACTGTTCCGATTGGGCCAAAATCCCATCTGTATTTGTCCTTTAGTCTACACAGACTTGATGGCTGGCTTCCTCCCTACACCTCCTCCTTTTTTAAAAACCCATTCATGACATCCTTTACATGAGATAATGTTGCCGCTGACAACATCCTGACCTTTCATTCACATATCTGCAGGAAACTGTGGATGATTTGGCACGTGATATTTCAATAAGCAATCAATGCTTTAGTACAAAAGTTAAAATAGGACACCTTGGGGCTGACATAGTGCTTTTACTGCTGAGCGTATTTCCACTTCCTGCGGTTGTTGTGTGATGGCAACAAAGTTTATATAAAGACCCGCCTCCTCTGTGATGTAGGGTGTTGTGAGGTCTGGGAAATAGAGTACAGCCTGGTGGCTATTTTGCAACAAATGATCACGTACAATTACTCTCAGAATCACTAAAACATTAAAAAAACGAAAGGTAAACACGACCAAAAACTGAAGAACCCCATTATGATGTGGAGAGAAATCCAGTTAATTTATTCACATATCAATGATGTATTAAGTAACCGCACAGAGAAAGTAAAACAATATGTCCCTTTATTCATTTGGCGTCTCTGTCCATATGTGTGTGTCTGTGTGTTTAGTTTAGTTTATTTATTTTTCGAGCGTGTAAAACCAAAGAAAATACAAATGAAACAAAAGATGATACAGACATGATACAGTACTATACAAATGAATGCAATAACTAAACGAAATATTTAAATAATAATTGAATAATCTGTAGTATCATTGTCTGATAACAATAAACAACAACACTTTAGCTAATTACACGTCTGAAAAGGGGTCGGAAGAAGTTTACACTTATTTAATCCGACCCCTTCTCCCTTTTTTTTTTACATCTTAATATACGTTAACATACAATATAAATGAATACCTTAACCTTGAATAATTCATATAATCATTCATATAATATATACAGGCAAGTTAAGAGAATTGTCTCTATATATGTTAGGATTTGTCTGTGTTGGTATTTTTCTTGTCCTTTTCTATCTTTGGGTTTCCTATTTTATTTTGTAAAGTGTTCACCCCCGTTTCCTGCCTGTTTGCTTTCTGTCGGTTTCCCTCTCTGATTACCCAATTGTGTTCACCTGGTACCTATGTGTTTTCTCCTCCCTCCTCACCTGTCTCGTGTTTATGTGATTAGTCCTGGGTGTATTTAAGTTCTGGGTTTTCTGTCTCTCTTTGTCGGGTTGTCTTGTGTCATGACTAGTTCGTCGGTGAGTGTTCTGTTTTGTCTTTGTTTATATCCCTAGCCCTAGCCTTGAAATAAAGGAGTTTTTTCAGTTTATATCTGCATTTGGGTCCTGCTTCCAACATACACCGTAACAATATATTTATAAATATATATATACACATATGTATACACAAATTCATAAACATACATTCATAAATTGAATAGAAAACAAGAACATAACAGTTATATGTGTATGTGACCTTCACCTCAAAAATACAGCTTAAAAGATTGGTAACTATTAACCTCGTACTTCCTTGAGATAAATCAAGAGTTACACAACAACGGAAAATCACTGGAAACCTCTTAATGGTTAACTCCAGGACTATAAATGTAACAAACCGAAAGTAATTGTCTACTCAGGAAGTTCTCTAGTAACATTAAGGAAACTGTGTGTAAGATTTAAAGCTACAGATACAAAGCTGTAAAATATTCAGTTCCAATCATATATTTCGTCATGGTATTCTTTGCCACGTTAGATTACACAAGCCAGGGGGATTGGAGAAAGATCTCTTTGGCTGAGCTCTCTGTGTTGCAGCAACGGCTTATCAGTCTTTGCATTATTGCTAAAGAAACAGCTGTTACAGTTGCGTGACTGTCCCTCGACATTAAGAATCAGATGAAGTGGAGAGCTGCTTTATCTCCACAGAGGGGAGGATGCGTGTTGATATGTGGACTACATGAGGCGTCAAATCTGGACTAAACGGAACATCTCCCACTCAGCGTGTGAACCCTGTTATCTGTTAGATCACTTGAGCCGTGTGCTTAAGTGAATTAGAGCTTCAATCCAACCAATGGACTGCCACAGACTCTCATGGGCAGCAGGGAGTGAGTTCAGTGTTAGGTTCAGGGTTATATTGCACTTGAGCTAGCCAGCCAATAGGGCACTTGAGGGCATTTGGCGAGACCAAAGGGTCATTCTTGGGGCACTTAGGCTGTGACTTAAGGGCGAAAAATGTCCAACTGCAGATTTACTGGTTTAGAAAGAGGCATGTCATCACACTCAATGTGTCGGTCTACAAACATTTCCTGACCCTTTGGCATTTGCCGTTTTTACCCTAGGCTAACATTTGACATGGGCGTCAAGTGTGTGTTTGTGTCAAGCCTATTGGCAACAAGGGTATGTGGTCGTTTACATTGTTCACAGATTAACGTACAATTGTCAATGAACAGCATATCGGAGACCAGGGGGGCCACAGACAGACACATATACGAAGGCTGGGCCACTCACTAGAGGTGTATCGCCTCATAAGTTCCGTTGTAAGTTAGCAAAATCAATCAAATGAAGGTAAGTGATGCTTGTGAGTGTTGGCAGCTCAGATTGATTATAATAAGGAGAAATGGGAAGGGTGTGTTTCAAGCTTCTAAATAAGTCATTGGGCTTTTTTCTTATCAACTAAGATATGTTAGAAAATGTTTCCAACTTTCATTGATTTGAAAAAGTGGTCGTATTAACACATGAATACTACTGTGTAATATATGTTTACATTTGTATTTAAGAAGTAGAATATAAGACGAGCACAAGTTTCATTTGTGCTTGACTTTTATACTTATTTAATTTGCTGAGGGCCGATTCAAAATAGGCCGTAGTTTGGACACCCCTGTCGTAGACTGTTGTGCAGCAGCAGGGAGAGAGTTTGTGTTTGCTTGTACCCATGGGTAGGTGGTCCCAGATTTTGTACATTTTCTCTTGATTTGAGCGTTTAAGTGATGTCTCGCCCCCAAGAAACCAAACTGCAGAAAGCCCCGATGCAATAATATAATGTTGTGATAAGATAAGGATAAGATAAGAGGTATTTTATTGATGCCAGAGACATTTTTGCATTGTAGAAACATAAAAACGGTGGGCGGTGGTGGCGAAGTCGATTGGCTTGGCAACTGGAAGGTCACCAGTTCAAGTCCCGGCAAGACCAAGTGCTACCGAGGTGTCCCTGAGCAAGGCACCGTTCCCCACACTGCTCCCCGGGCGCTATTCAAAATGGCAGCCCACTGCTCCTAACACTAGGAGAGAAACAATTTCCCCACGGGGATTAATAAAGTATATCCAATCCCATCCAAAACAAAAAAACAAAACAAAGCATTCCACATAAATAGAAATCAAAGTAAATAAACAATACTAGAATTGAAACATCTCAAAATAGAATTAAAGCAGGATTAAAAAGTAGAACATATACAGTAGACCGTGATATAGACCATCAAATGAGTGTTGATTGGGATTGTGTGTTGCTCAAACATATTTGAACAGTGTTAAAGTCAGAGCTGGATTTATATTTAAGAGGCTCTGGCTTTGTGTTTTGCAACTGCTGGGAAATGTGAGTCCGGACTGAAATGCCTCCTCTTCCAGCCTAGTCTTCCACTGAGGGGTTGGCAGCTAAAGGAGCTTGAGTCTTTGCTCTTCAGTTGGCAAAGTTGATAATCTTTCGCACATTTGGCAACCCCGGTGAGAAACATGAATCACCTTCAGTGAGATTGAGAAGGAGAAGACAGAAACTGAGGCCTCGAGAATGAGAACATGGGCAAGCAGAAAGGTCTGGTATTAATTCCTCTAATGGGTCAACGCCCAGCATTTAGACCCCCACCCCCACGCAGGCCTTGTATAGGATGACATGCTGCGTTGTGATTGGCTGCAGGACCTTTGCAGGATGGTGTGATCATGTGTTGCTTGTCCCCCACTGGAGGTCCAAGTCAGATCCAGGGGGTTACTATACTGGTGTGAGTGTTTCACAGGCACACACACACACACACACACACACACACACACACGTTGCATTCCCCCTTGAAGGTCTTTTGGGTCAGCAGTTCACTGGCACAGCGTTGCCTGATTCCGTCACTCTCACATTACTGTAAGCGGCATGTGAAAGTGATTATAAAGTCACGTGACTACTGTAAATTATCTAATCCAAAGCCCTATTGTTGTTCACATGAATGCAACTGTAATAGTTGCATTTTCTTTAATTAGTCTCATTGTTGTACACCAGAATCAGGCGATAACCAAAGAGTGTGTGCTGCATACTCCCCCAGCCTCTGACCATGAGCTCCCTGGGCCCCTCTTGCATTGTTGTGGAATGTTGTGGTTGTTCCAGCGCAACACGAAGGGCCATTACATGCAAATGCAATGCAATCGAAACATTATTACATCCCAGGGCTGTTGCAAAGCACAGTGAGTGAAATCAAACCAGCAGCTATCACAGCTGTGCCACAGATGGACCGACTGATTTCCAAATGTGGAACCTGTTTTTATTTAAAAAGGTGGCTGAGAATATCAGAATGCTTCTGTCTGGCATGCTGGTCACTGAGGTGCCGATTTAAATGAATTTGCAACACTGCGCGGAGACGCCGGAGTAGCCAGCGCCAGCCAATCAAATCCCGTTTCGGAAAATCTGACAGCTCAAGCCGGAGCCAATCAAACCGCGTCTAAGCTGGGAGAGATATCCCGCCGTTCATTTCTATATTTCAAAAAAAGTTGGAGGAGAAACTAACTATCGCTGTAGCAAATCACCCGGTTGTGTATGACCAGACCCTCTTCACCTACCGGGATACAAACCGGAGGAACCAGCATGGAGGGAGGTGGCAGAGACAGTGGGTGAAACTGGTAGGTTTTTTCGCCTGTTTGGGGAGTTTATATATATATTGCTCGCATAAAATCCCCGGGGGTTTTTGCTTTGTATGTCGGGGGCGGGAGATTCATGTGATTGGTTGTTGGTCGTGTTGCTTGAATAAAATCCCCAAGCTCCAGACACGCCCAGCTCCAAGCTTTTTTTGAAGCTGTAGTGTGGACGCTCCGTTACTGTATTCAAGGGGCCCTATATCCAGGGTGTCCGCGGGGTCCTAAAAAAGGTCTTGAAAGGTATTCCATTTGACTTCAGGATTCCTGCATATACCCTGATATTACTCATTTCCAGGATATCAGTATGGAGTGTCTCTACTGGGACATGTCTCCCTGTGCTGCAGCACCTCTCTTCCCCCTCACTCAAGTTCTCTGAGAAAAAGCTTCTATACCTTTTAGGTCGTTCATTTATTTTTGGCATTTTTCTGCTTTTGAGTTTGTCACAAATTAGGATCGTTCTGCATAGAAAAGTTGATATCGAATTAATAACATTGACTTTTCTATCTTTAATCCTGAAAGTAGTAAACGTTATCCGACAGGAAACAATCCTTTTATCTTCCCTGTGACTGTGGTCATAAAGCAATACATGTGACCAGTGCACCTGTTGAGTAAACATGACCCAGCACGTTTACTTCACTTTAAACATGAGACTTGAGACCTTGAAATCTCAAGAAAGACATTTGGAAACATCAGAATAAACCACAAATGCTCTGATTGAAACATCTTGTTTTATTTCAAATCAAATCAAGTTTTATTTATATAGCACATTTAAAAGCGATTTTTGGTCGAGCCAAACTGCTTTACATGTAATAAAAACACTTTACAATGTCCCGAGTCGTGCTCCGCTCTGACTAGAAGGCCAGAGAGAAGAAGTGTGTCTGGGCCGACCTCACGTGGAGGGGCAGAGTGTTCCAGAGCCTGGGGCCAGCTGCTGCGAAGGCCTGGTCTTGGGCCCTATCAGCAGCAGCTGGTCAGCAGACCTTAAGGCTCTGGCTGGGGTGCAGCGATGGAGGAGTTCGGCTGTATAGGCCGGAGCCAGCCCATTTAGACAAAGAAATAAAAGGATTTTAAAATCAATTCTGAACCGAATTGGAAGCCAGTCTGAGGCCAGAATTGGGGGGATGTGGTCATGCTTTTTGTGGCCAGTCAGAAGACGTGCAGCTGCGTTCTGAACTAGCTGCAGGCGTCTAATTGAGGCCTGGTCCATACCCACATACAGAGTGTTGCAGTAGTCCAGTCTCGAGGTAACAAAGGCGTTAATAACCCTTTCTAGGTCTTTAAAAGATAAACATGACTTGGTTTTGGCCAATAGTCTTATTTTAAAAAAGCAGGATTTGACTACGGTGCTGACCTGTTGACGAATTTAAGAGTGCTACTGAAGGTCACTCCAAGGTTCATGACAGAGGGGGGGATGTTTTCATTGAGAGAAAACTTTGAGAGAATACTTATCTGGAATTTACCCTTTTTGGCGCATTGTCCAACCTTTCCCTCCAGCATCGAGACGCTTCTTGTCGTCAATGCCCCAGGAAACATCTCGTCCCCTGACACAGATAGTTTCTGTTCCAATCTGCATTTCCTTCCCCAATCAATAATCCTTTCTGCACATTTAGTTTCAACACATCCCGTTTGCTCCAACAAACAGGAACATTAGTGGGCACCCAAAGTGCAAAGCTTGTGTTTAACATCTGTGTAATTATTTATAGTTATTTGAGAACACGGCGTCGTTTGGGTCAATTTGCGCCTACATCAAAGTGAGTCATTGAAACATAGTCATAGTTAGTCATAGATAGTCAGAACATGTTCAAGGACACAATTACTATTGACAGTGTTTGCTTTCCTGTGGGTTTCACCTGCATCTGTGTGTGATATGAGTTTGTATATAAATCAGCTAATTCAACGTAAAACTCTCAAGTAAGCGTTAGGCAAGGAAAGGCAAAGTTTATGTATATTGCACTTTTCAACACAAGGCAATTCAAAGTGCTTTACAAAAATTTAAGAAAATATAAAACAAATAAAACATAAAACACATTAGAAACATGAAAAAGCTAAGATAATAAAACACGAATAACACAGGTACATGAATACAAGTACCCTAACCCTAACCCACTGTGAGATGTGAATAGTTCAATTAAACACTTGAAATTAAACACTTGAAATGTTTTAGAAACCTGATGTACTGATTCTGTTTTCTTCAAGTGTGTATCTTCTTGGTCGAATGCACTTATTGTAAGTCGCTTTGGATAAAAGCGTCAGCTAAATGTAATGTAATGTAAAAGTAGCAGCAAAAAGAAAAGTCTTCAGCCTGGATTTAAAAGTAGTGAGACTTTGTTTGTCGCCTTTATTTATCCAGGTGAAAATCCCATTGACATCAACGATCTCTTTACAAGGGATACCTTCCGCACACTGGCTACACATGTAACAGAAAACAAAAAGGACACATACAACATAATGACAGGGGGTGCAATTTACAAACGTATTCACAAAGACAGGTACCAGGAGTATCAAATATCAATTCATCAATCTGCTTTGAAATGATGCAGGGGAACCAAAATGCTCATCTTCAATATGTTTTGCAGTGTTCCAAGCTAGAGGAGCTGCGCACATAAAAGCTTTAGTGCCTAAAACAGTCCTAGCACTTGGTCCATGTAATAAAAACACATCCTGGGATCTTAGGCAATAGCTACTTGCGACTCTCTGTCAGTGAGCCGATGTAAGGTGGTACCCAGCAGCAGTGGACCTGCAGGTTCCTAATAATAATAATAATTCCTTACATTTATTATAGCGCTTTTTCAATGACTCAAAGCGCTTTACATATATACACATTACACATATATCATACATGCAATGGTCAGAAACTGTGGACAATACCCACAGGAGCAAGTTCAGGTGAAGTGTCTTGCCCAAGGACACACCGGCTTTACAGACGCAGCAGCGGCGGGTTTCACCCCTTGATCTGATGATCATTGCACAGCGCACTGCGCCACACCGTCCATCTTCACGCCTCGAGGTCATCGAGGCGCTTTTACAAGTACACATTGATATTATACATGTACTGTGGACAATACCCACAGGAGCAAATCCGGGTGAAGTGTCTTGCCCAAGGACACAACGGCCTGGGAGTTTGTTCCAGATATTTGACAAGACCCCTAACCAAATTCTCCCATTCCCCTACCCCTCTAAGATACCCCTGAGTAAGACATCTTCTCTTTACCCTGAATGTGTGTCTGAGTGTTTCTGTTTGTTTTGTGCAGTCCTTCCTTCCATGAGAACGGACGCTGATGGTTTCTGTGGAGCCGATCATCTGAACGTCCTCGCCCAGAGACTCAGAACCCACGAGGTATGACGGTTCAGACATCACCTCACAAACACTGACGCGCTCTCACTTCTTCTTTCTTTTTCTGTCCTTCCCATAAAGAAGTCCTCCTCTGCAAAAACCCATTTATAGCCAATTAACTCCTAACCCAGAACAGTGTGTCTGATTCACTTGGAACCATCGCTGACCGTGTCAATGAGCGTAGTCATCTGTTTGGCCACTTTGATGTAGCCTATCGAGTCACCAAGAGCGACATTCAGCATTGATCTGACTTCCAGCACAGTGCTATGGCAGAAACAAAACATATGTAGGAAGGACGACCTGCATCTTCACAGACTTAAACTTCTTTACCTCCAAACCCAATGACCTTTGCGCTGATTACAGAATAAACATCTGCCAAGTCTATTTAGCTGATTTCCCCCTACTCCATTTATCCGTGACTTTTGACCGACTGGGTGGTTTTCCCAGGGTACGGTGTAAACAATGGACGTCGGGACATTCGTATGGATCCATTTTGAACAACATAGTGAAGATACCAGTGTTTGGTAATCAGATGGTCTGAACAGATGTTTGCTTTCAGTACAGCGTCCGTTCCGTTCCCTTTCCCACTGGGACACGTGGCGACTCATTTCACGTATTTTCATAAGCCAGGTTCTTGACCTGCGAAATCAGGGTTAATATTAAACCAAATCTCAGTGGAAGGTCAAGTGCATGCTGGGAATTTAGATTCAATTCTGGCGTATACAGTAAGTGTAATTATTTCCTTTTTCGTGTTTCTGCCATTTCTCCTACAGGAGGCGCCAGTGAGCCGGTCGAGGAGAACCGTGGATGAGTCAAAGACCAGCTGCCTGATGCACCTTCACGCAGATCACCTTTACTACAAGAAGTTCAAGTCTGTGGATGCTGTCGTGGCTCAGGTGAACTCTTCACAACTGTCTTTAAACACCATTGCATTCTCGAAGACGGTCATGTTTTCGGTTGTGGTTTGTTTGTCACCAGGATTACAGAAATGCTACCGGCCCAATATTTATACAACTTGATTTAAAGGTTGCGCATGGGCCAAGAGAGAAGCCAATTCATTTTAGCATCTTCACACATGCTTCACTTTGGTTTACATTGCAAGACAGGGCCTTTGTGCTAAGAGGACATATTCTGCTGATGTTCAGGTGTATATCAGTATGTTGTGTCTCTACTTTAAAGAGTCCTCTCCTGCTGATGTTCAGGTGTATATCAGTATGTAGTGTTTCTACTTTAAAGAGTCCTCTCCTGCTGATGATCAGGTTTATATCAGTATGTAGTGTCTCTACTTTAAAGAGTCCTCTCCTGCTGATGTTCAGGTGTATATCAGTATGTAGTGTCTCTACTTTAAAGAGTCCTCTCCTGCTGATGTTCAGGTGTATCTCAGTATGTAGTGTCTCTACTTTAAAGAGTCCTCTCCTGCTGATGTCCAGGTGTATATCAGTATGTAGTGTCTCTACTTTAAAGAGTCCTCTCCTGCTGATGTTCAGGTGTATATCAGTATGTAGTGTCTCTACTTTAAAGAGTCCTCTCCTGCTGATGTTCAGGTGTATATCAGTATGTAGTGTCTCTACTTTAAAGAGTCCTCTCCTGCTGATGTTCAGGTGTATATCAGTATGTAGTGTCTCTACTTTAAAGAGTCCTCTCCTGCTGATGTTCAGGTGTATATCAGTATGTAGTGTCTCTACTTTAAAGAGTCCTCTCATGCTGATGTTCAGGTGTATATCAGTATGTAGTGTCTCTACTTTAAAGAGTCCTCTCCTGCTGATGTTCAGGTGTATATCATTAGTGTCTCTACTTTAAAGAGTCCTCTCCTACTGATGTTCAGGTGTATATCAGTATGTAGTGTCTCTACTTTAAAGAGTCCTCTCCTACTGATGTTCAGGTGTATATCAGTATGTAGTGTCTCTACTTTAAAGAGTCCTCTCCTGCTGATGTTCAGGTGTATATCAGTATGCAGTGTCTCTACTTTAAAGAGTCCTCTCCTACTGATGTTCAGGTGTATATCAGTATGTAGTGTCTCTACTTTAAAGAGTCCTCTCCTGCTGATGTTCAGGTGTATATCAGTAGGTAGTGTCTCTACTTTAAAGAGTCCTCTCCTGCTGATGTTCAGGTGTATATCAGTATGTAGTGTCTCTACTTTAAAGAGTCCTCTCCTGCTGATGTCCAGGTGTATATCATTAGTGTCTCTACTTTAAAGAGTCCTCTCCTGCTGATGTTCAGGTGTATATCAGTATGTAGTGTCTCTACTTTAAAGAGTCCTCTCCCGCTGATGTTCAGGTGTATATCAGTGTGTAGTGTCTCTACTTTAAAGAGTCCTCTCCTGCTGATGTTCAGGTGTATATCAGTATGTAGTGTCTCTACTTTAAAGAGTCCTCTCCTGCTGATGTTCAGGTGTATATCATTAGTGTCTCTACTTTAAAGAGTCTTGTCCTCCTGATGTTCAGGTGTATATCAGTATGTAGTGCCTCTACTTTAAAGAGTCCTCTCCTGCTGATGTTCAGGTGTATATCAGTATGTAGTATCTCTACTTTAAAGAGTCCTCTCCTGCTGATGTTCAGGTGTATATCAGTATGTAGTGTCTCTACTTTAAAGAGTCCTCTCCTGCTGATGTTCAGGTGTATATCAGTATACTTGTCTCTACTTTAAAGAGTCCTCTCCTGCTGATGATCAGGTGTATATCAGTATGTAGTGTCTCTACTTTAAAGAGTCCTCTCCTGCTGATGTTCAGGTGTATATCAGTGTGTAGTATCTCTACTTTAAAGAGTCCTCTCCTGCTGATGTTCAGGTGTATATCAGTATGTAGTGTCTCTACTTTAAAGAGTCCTCTCCTGCTGATGTTCAGGTGTATATCAGTATACTTGTCTCTACTTTAAAGAGTCCTCTCCTGCTGATGATCAGGTGTATATCAGTATGTGGTGTCTCTACTTTAAAGAGTCCTCTCCTGCTGATGTTCAGGTGTATATCAGTAGGTAGTGTCTCTACTTTAAAGAGTCCTCTCCTGCTGATGTTCAGGTGTATATCAGTATGTTGTGTCTCTACTGTGACATGTCTCCGTGCTTTAATACCTCTTTTCACCCTCTGTCTGAAACCAGAGCCCAGTCTGCTCCGATTGGTTTGCTGGCCGGCTCTGTTGTGATTGGTCAACCACCAAATCGCGTCCCTTCGCATATCACATACAATGTGTTGTATTGCTATCCAATAGGAGCGCGAGTGTTACAGTGATGCCACTATTTACAGAAGTTAGTGGGGAAATCAATCGAGGAAGAGCCCTGCATTTAGATTTGAGTTGGACAAAATCATGGGTCGGACCCACGAATGAAATGACCTTTCACGAAGGTTTGCGTTTTTGAGTATCTTTTCACGGAGACAAGAATGATGTTTCACATGACACACAGAATGTTTGTCTAACCATGGGTTAATCTTTAGCTCAGTATCAGCGCTTCTGGCGGAAGTCAGGGGGTCAAGACACCTAAAAAAGACTCAAATATAGATAGAGGTGACCGAGGTTTAAAGTGCAGGCTCTGCGCCCTTATGTTATCCAAACAAAGGAAAGGCTCGTGCCAGCTAGAACATGAAGCACGTTGGATGCTGCTGATCCCTGAGCTGCCTGATGTTCCAGAGGACACGATGTACTGCAGAGCTTTTCTGGAACATCAACCGGACTTCCTCCGCCGAACTGAGCGAGCCTAAACCTGTCTCTGAATATGGTGTCCTGTACACGGCGCTGCAATCAAAGTTCACCTGATGCATTCCCAGTTGTTCAGTCTTATCTTGATAGAAACGCGGGAACAATATATGCGTATCACGTCATTTGGCACTAGATCCGTCCTATCTTGTCGTATTACGAAACAGTGTGCAAGAGAAGGACATTGACCATTTCATTAATAACGTTTTAATGGTGAATTCTCCTTTATTTACCTGAACTGACCTTCTGTAATCTGAGAGACGGCATTATCGAATGTTCGAGAGAAATGTTATCTCTGATTAAAGGAGAGTTTTGGAGGAATGCCAACATTTTGATCATGACCGGAGCTTTTTTTGTCCGGTTTCGTTTCTAACGACCACATCTTGTTTTGAGGTAGTGCATTATTTACCAGTGACAGATTCAACAATACTAAATAAAGGGCCGAGCTGTTGAGGCTGAATGAGGCGCCACATGCCAGGGTCTCACACAGCTGCCGGGGAGGTACACAGGGGCACGTTGGGAAAAACAAGGCTCTGCCAGGTTTAAAGGCCTGGTGGATAGCCGGCAGTACTCAAGGTTAAATACGCAGGACCCGTCACCTCGTGTTCTTCCCAGCAGATCCAGTATGTACCTTCAGTATGACATCAAAACTCATGTGAGAGAGGAAACACACTATAGGAGAGGGAGAAGCACAAAAAGCATAAAAGGTCCTCTTTAAATATAAAGTACTTGAAAGAATGTACTTTATAACTTGCCACCTCTGAAATGAATGAACTCCGTGAATTATTTGGTGGCTATCATCCTCAATGTCAAACATTTTTAACCCCTTGTCCTGCGCTCTTGACCTTTGACCTCATCAGTGCTGCAAAATGTCACTGAGGAGGGGCCTTGGAGAGAAAATCATTAGTTTGATGTATTCTCCCTTTCAGCACATGTGGAACTGAATTAGTAAATGTGAAGTTGTTTGAGGAGGAATGTTTGATTTCCTGTCTGAGCTGATGTCGGCTGACCTGCGGTGAACTCACCGCGACATTCAGGTCAAGAGCTGCTCTCGCCGCCGGCGCGCCTGCTTTGCCTCAGTGACATAGGAAAGATAACAGTGATTTGTGTGTGTGTGTGTGTGTGTGTGTGTGTGTGTGTGTGTGTGTGTGGTGTGTGTGTGTGTGTGTGTGTGTGTGTGTGTGTGTGTGTGTGTGTGTGTGTGTGTGTGTGTGTGTGTGTGTGTGTGTGTGTGTGTGTGTGTGTGTGTGTGTGTGTGTGTGTGTGTGTGTGTGTGTGTGTGTGTGTGTGTGTGTGTGTGTGTGTGTGTGTGTGTGTGTGTCTGAACAAAGAGTTTCTCAGAGGTCACATGAGATCCTAATATTGAGGTTGGCCACACACTCGGGTTGCGTTCCGATAATCCAAAAATCAGCTCCTAAATTCTAACCCTATCTCCGATTCCTTGACCTCTGAGTGAAACGTCACGGGGTTAAGGGATAGTGGATAGGAGAATTCAAAAGGACTTAGGAGAAGAGACTGCAGTACTTCAGAGAATCCGACTGCACTTTCACTATCCGACGTGTTTATGATGCGCCAGCGGACTTTGCTTTATGAACGTGGAAAACAGAGAAACATATTCTTCATGACCAAAGTTGGAATTGAAATAAAAAAGGAAAGTGAAACGTATGCTCGTCACCCTCTCCCTCCAGTCCACATTAATACCAATGATCCCAATACGTATGATTGTATGAACTAAAGATCTTAAAATCAATACAGATGTATTTATTATAAACGTTAGTCCTTAACATCTATCACTGTGTATATCACCATTCAAACATCTTTTAAAGTTGAACAAACCCCACACAGCTCAGTAAAGACTGAAATGTCGACTTTATTTGATCATTTCAGTAAAAACTAACGTTCATATTTCTCTCTTTGATTATAATACTGATGAACGTTCAGAACAAAGCACTTTGGCAACTTACCATACGTTTTAAAATGCTTAATAAGCACCGTAACTTTCATGATATCATTTCTCCGTCATAATCGTTTGTTGACTGTTGTGTGATGGCAAATGCTGCGGCCGCAATGCATTGTGGGGCAGCACTTTCTCCTCTCCTTTCGGTTAGGGAGGTCCAGTGGTTCCTAAGCTAAAGGAGGTTATAAAGGAAGCTTGAAACCTCCTTTCCTTTCATTTAGAGAATTGGAACAGCACTTATCATGGCTGCCACTGAGGGACTTCCGGGTCATTTCACTCCGTCAGGAAGGTTCCTAAGCTAAATGGACTATTGGAACGCAACCTACTGTAGGACTTCCTCTAAATTAAAACCAATATTATGACATTCAAAAGTTGATAAGACCTTGGGGATGTTTTATGTGATCTCATTCGCATCCGATCCAGGTTCAGATCGGGACCATTTCACTATATGTGCTTTTTTAATATTAAATCTCTGTGTGATCAAAGTGCGGTCAGTAAGTAAGTCTGTCCTGAGCTGACTATTATTCACACTAGCCTTTCACCTGCTGTCCGTCCTCAGAGTCTTTCCACCTTTAAGACAAGTCTGTGATCCACTCGGGGGTGGTGGGCAGGGGAGCATCGGTCACTGTGCTGTTTACTTTTACAACACACACACACACACACACACACACACTCATCGCTGACCTGTGTGTCCTGTGTGCAAGCTGTCAATATTGAAGTTTAGGTTAAACCTCAGAGGGACCGACTCGATGTTCCTGTCCTGATGTTCAGACTCAGACCCTCACATGGGAACAGTCACCCTGCCTCACTTTACAGATGTATGGATCAAAATTAAAACTTTGCTGGCGATGTTTGAATGTACTGTACTTAATATACAACACTGTGGGAGTGTTTTCAGAGTCAGGTTTTTCATCTAAAGCACATGCACAGCCCCGCAGATGCGCTTGCAAGCAAATTAATTTAGACTCTCATTACATCTTGGTCAGAAATGTCACACAATTGGTGGCTGTTTGTGTCAGTATGCTAAGGTTCGATATCTTTGCCGTGCCCTTTTTCTTAATGCTGCAGGTGTGCTGTCAATTTAAGGAACATATGATATTTGTATTTACTCGTGTTTTGTTGAGTCCATGAAACCTGACACACAAAGCTCTTATGAACCGTTTTCTCACTTAAATACATGTTTTTCTCAGGTGTCGTCCTACATCCGTGTTGTGAACGACATCTACGACAAGGTGGACTTTGATGGAGTCAAGCTGATCAACTTCAAAGTGAAATCCCTCAAAGTAAGACCTCTGCACTCAAACAACCACAGCATTGAGCCACATCCATGACGCACTTCGAATGCTCGTCTGCTTTAACTCCATAACACCAGTCATCTGGGTTTCAACCAAATTAATTCTTATTTCACAATGTGTCATGGCCTCGAGATAATTATATTAAAGTCTCAATTGGTGCTTATGTGTCTTCTTTGACCAGTGAGAAAGTAAGGGTAAGAGGCTCTCACTTCAACATGATTTAAAAAGACAAAGACAACATGTTATAGCGGGTTATGGAGAGGAGCGTGTAATAGTTTGTAGGAAATAATCAATGTACAAAGTCTGATCAAACTTATGAACGCAGTGGCGGACAAAGTACTCGGAAAAGTATTTGCAGCAGGTAGAGGGGGAGCTGTATTTTCTATATATTGCAGGTTAACTTGTAAATTAATGATTTTGTTAGCAACGTACGTGACTCAAATGCAACCACTTGAGACAAAGTTCAAAAAACAAAGTACAACAACAAAATCCCTCGTTCAGAGGCAAAGCATGGCAAAGGCTAAATGCAAAGCCTTAAGCCTAAATGAACTTGACTCAAAGGTTGTTGGCATCAAAAGGCTGGCTCTCATTTCTGCACTTGAAGCGAGACGAACAGGCGCAAGACAAAGAGACACGAGGACTATGTATACAAGAGGTAATGGGACACAGGTGGCCACAATCAAGGGGGGGGGGGCTGACAATCACACTGGTGGGAAAACACACAATGACAGGAAGTTAAAAAGGCTCTGGGGCCTCATTTATAACGCCGTGCGTAGGATTCACGTGGGGAGGTTGCTTACGTCGTAGAAATCCAAAAAATAGGTACAGAAATTTTCCGACATTTTACGATTCACCAAACATTGCGTACCGGCGAGGAAAGTGCGTACAGCACTTCCTACGCCGGTTTCCCTTTATAAATCACAATCGACTCGAAATGCGGTGCAGCTTTTGCGGACTTCACGTAACGCCCATATTTGCCTATATAGTCAAAGAAACGCCCATTAATTCATTCTGACTGACTGCATGAAGAAGATCGCAGGAAATGACGACAGAACAGCTAAAAAAGACTTCTCACACAGAGTCAGATTCTGGTTATTTTGGGCAGGTGGAGATAAATCATATTGTTTGGTGGATGCCGTTTGAACCAGAGTAGCAGCACGGAGGTCGAATCGTCACCAACATAAATAAATAAGTGGTCCGAAAAAGGTTCATGACAAAAACAATACACATAGCCTTCCTCAGGCGGTGTGTTTGTACCGGGGACAGGAGACCCCCCCCCCCCTATGAGAGACTGTAAGAAATGATCGTGGAATCCCTCCGGAGTGGAGTCATGGCGACTGGATCTGAATTATGTTTTCGTCTTTGGTGGTTTGTGTCCCAGCTGTCGATCAGCTGTGCGCAGCGTCTCCACTGCAGCCTGTGCGTCTCAACCCCGCCCCCCCCCCCCCCCCGCAGCAACTCTATATCCACCAGTTATATACAACTAATGTGTTGTTATATTAGCTGTACAATTTACCACATATGGTGTTCTTAGCTTCCATACCTCCTGTGTTTTATGAGCGACTTATCAAGTCTTAGCAAACGGCATAAAACACGATTAAACATGGTAGTATATAAAACCATGCTCGTACAACCTATAGAAATGCAAAACCGCATCATGTATGAGAAAACATTTCATAACATTAACACAACATATTCGAGGTGGTTTTAAATAACATATCCGTATTTATTTATTTCTCCAAGTTATGTTTTTCTGTGACTGAGGAGTCTCAAACAGGCGTTTGTTTAATCGTTGTAAGATTGGCTTTAATCAATGTTTGAAAGTGAATTCTTCATATGATAAATGAGAGGTAACATTTTGTTTATGGTTTTATTTCCACACATTTCTCTCCATTCTTCCTTCTGCCAACGGGGTCGCAGTTTCTCGTCTCTCCCGTTGTTGTGCTTATAGTGCGTACGCATGGGTTAGAGTTTGCGTGGAGGACCGCACGTTTTCCCGTCAAGTTAGTATTTTATAAATCGCAAACATTGCGTAGAAACTGGCGTACGCCATTTTTGGAGCGTATATCCCTTTATAAATGAGGCCCCTGAAACGAGAAGTTAAAAATAAAACAACAAAACCTGGCCAAATGAACACACATGACGTGATGTTTCAGATTTAATATTAATTTGAACTATTTGCTGATTATAATTATTCATCTGAATCAATACATAATAACTCGAGCTGAAGTCGAGTCAAAAGTCAACATTTTCCTCTGAATTCTATGAGAGTAGATTTATAAAGTAGATATTTAAGTAAGTAAAAATACCTTAAGGACACTACTTGAGTAAATGTACCTTCCACCACTATCCAGCAATACCTGTAGTATATCCTTTTTGTGCCAGGATCTAAGAAACATCGGTTGTTGGTACGAGTATCGCTCATTTGAAAGTGATACCCTGCCCGAAGGCCATGTAAGCTCATTTCCAGATCTGTGTGCGCCTGTCTCTCTCCAGATGATGGCGGAGGAGGATCAAAACGACCCCATGAACCATCAGTTCATCGGGCCTGAGAAGCTGCTGAGTCTGTACTCTGAGAACAACTGGGGCAACTACTGTCTGTCCTACCTGCTCACCAACAGAGACTACAGCGGCGTGCTGGGGCTCGCCTGGGAGGGCAAAGCGGGTGAGGCTCACTGAGACACATGTGCATGCCAATCACAGCCAAACGCTCTGACACAAGCAAAAGGGCGGCGACTGTACTTGTAGGAAATACTACGCCTTCTGACAGCAGGGAGACTTTTGAACGTTTATGTTGAGAACACATGCCAGGCTGAAGAGGAATGTGAAACAGATATAGTTCTGCCTCTCCGTGTGAATCTATGCAGGAAACTCTGTTTATATATCAAGGTGGAGCTTTTTCACTTTTGATAGAACCCAAAACCAGAGGTCACTTTCAACACTCACAGTTTCCAGATCAGGGAGAGTGATATGATCTGTTGCAGTGGTGTAGTGGGGATTTTCTTACTGGGGGGACGCAATGTCGACGCTCGTGAACTGAACTGTCAACGGGGGGGGGGGGGGGGGCAACTTACTTACATGATGCCGTTTAAAATAATAAAGGACGGTGCCGGACGTCAGCGAACCGAACTTTCTGCGCGACTGTCACTCAAATGCGGGACATAGTCTCAATTTGTGGGACGCGGGTCTAGTCATCCCAAACAATGCCGCAAGTGCTGAGTGCACTCACAAAACGGGCAGACAGCAGGTCTACAGAAACTACCGGTAGGCCTACTTAGTCCTACTTTAGTTACTGTACTGCAAAAAGCACGCGCACAGACTCAAAACCATGGACACACCGGCACATAAACAATGTATAGGCCTAAATTGCATAAATGCTTAGATTGACGGTACGTCCACACAGCAGCTTTTCAAAAATCTTGAACATCTTGGAGCTGGGCGTGTCTGACAGCTTGGGGATTTTTTGCGAGCAATGCGACCAACAACCAATCACGTGAATCTCCCGCCCCCGACATACAAAGCAAAAAACCCCAGCGATTTTATGCGAGCAATATATATATATATAAACTCCCCAAACAGGCGAAAACCTACCAGTTCCACCCACTGTCTCTGCCACCTCCCTCCATGCCTGGTTCCTCCGGTTTGTATCCCGTTAATAGTTCTGGTCGTAAAGAACCGGGTGATTTGCTACCGTAATTTCTCGTTTGGAATATGAGGAAATGAACTGCGGTCTGGTTCTCTCTGCTTACACGCGGTTTGATTGGCTAGCGCTTCTACTGTCAGATTTGCATAAACGTGTTTGATTGGCTGGCGCTTCCAGCTCAGCTTCAAAAGTTGAACATTGCTCAACTTTTGAATCCTGGAGATCCTGGACATCCTGGAAATCTTCGCTTCGCTCCCCCACAATGCAGTTCGGCGAAAAGCGAGGCAAAGTGACGTCATCACCATTCAAAGTCAATGGGCAGAGAAGCGGTGGAAGTTGCTTCTGAAGCTGCTGTGTGGACGTACCGTTAGACTTTTAAAAAAAAATCATGCTTCAAAAAAGTGGGGGCTCCAAATAAGTGGGGGGACGGCGATCCCCCGCGTCCTACACCACTGACCTGTTGTGTCGAAACAGCTTGAATCCAGCGGCAGGACATAATAAAAACAAGACGTGCAGCAAAATATCAAACGCCATTAAAGTTAACTGACATTTCTTTTTGCAAAATGTGTTTGGGATGCACTTAGCTTGAGTTCATGGTAGAGTGAATGTTAGCCTCCCTTGGTTCTTCCTGGATCAGATGATGATGTGGCACACGGAGAATTAAACAGCTTTTATTTCAGGCCTTTTATCCAAGCAGTGTTTTGGTTCCAGGAACCAAAAGGAAACATGAGGGAATTCCTTCATTACAATCCTGTGTGCGGGCTGGCAGATGCTGGGATGTAAATAGTTATTTAACCAATATAATAACTAAAATATGTTGCCAACCCTAGGTCTGACATCAATTAATAGCTGACATGTTCTTACAAATGCACAGAAGCTGCTTTAAAATGTGTGTTGATGTCAAATAAGAACTTTTAACAAACAAAAGTAAATCAACTTATATTGATTGTATCAGGGAATGGTTGGTTGACCTTAATTCACACATTTACAAAAGTTTAACTATAAAAACATGTCTCTGAGCTCTGCTGACACACACACTGTGTGTTTAGCATGTTTTAAGACATGCATGTTGGTGTTGGTGTTGAAGGAGGATCTTCCTTTTTGTCTATATTGTCTATTACCCAGACGTTACCCAGACGCAGCTCTTGATTGGCTGAACTGAGAGGCGTGAGAGCAGACCCCCACAATATCACACAACACACACACACTCTCCCAGACCTTAGTGAGGATTACTGACTGCATTCCACATCTCCATAGTGACAACTCGCATGCTGCACACACACACACACACACACACACACACACACACACACACACACACACACACACACACACACACACACAGTTGGAAATGTCCAGTGTCATGCTGTCTCGGAGTAATTAACGTGGATAATGTTTGACTTCCAGAAACAGATAAGCTCAACCCTGAGTGTCTCCACCAGTTTGTTTCCAGTGTTGGAAAATCGAAGTCCCATTAACCATGTGACCTTAAACTCAAAGACCTTAATGTCAGTTCTGCTACAGCAGGGTGCACCATGCACACACACACATGTACAGTAGACACAAACATGCACACACACACATGTACACACGTGACCTGTCTTGCTCTCGTTCTGTCTCTCGGTTCCACTTTTACTTTGGCGCGCGACCTGTCTCACTCTTTTCCGGCCTCCAGCGCCCGCCGCTTAAAGGTGGCGGGCGCGGACCGGTCCTAGAGCCCATAGAGTTAAAGGTGGTTAATTTTACCTGTAAAATCCATAGATTTAGGAGGTTCCCTAGTGGCCGTTAGCTGTACAAAAACAATGGGGGAAAAAGTCGCGGTTTATAGTCCGAAAAGTACGGTAGTTCTAATAGGCTATACATACATATCATTAAAATGTTGATATTTAATGCACGTCGTTAACTTTTCACTGTTCTGCCCATGAGAGACTACATTAATATATAAACGTATAATAGATATTTGAAAGGCAGACTCGTTTTTTGGGAGATTGTGGTTGTATAATAATAACTCTGTTATAATAATCCAGGCAGTGTATACATTTGAAACTTCGAAAATATGGCGTCTCCCAGTCGCTTCTCTTAAAATACCTCAGTCTATGGCTCTGACAATAATACATCTCGTGAAACTTATTGTCATTGCATTGTTCAACCAGTAGGCTATGAGTTTTGATTTAAGCAAACCGTCACAATCCTTGCACCAAAAACACAGATATTGCAACTCTTGATAGTTTTGTCAGTGATTATTACGTCCATCAAGTATGTTATGAATGTTGTTTGTCAACAGGAGTACAGGAAAAAAAACTGTCGAATTTCCACGAAATGTTGTGAAAGAGTGTATCATTGGCCACGGAGAAAGCCACAACGTTTCCGAGTGGATTCTGGTAGAAAAACTCCCTCTTTTTTAGCCTTTGCACCAAAACATTTATAACAACACAATACAGGAAACCCCCAAAAAGCCGAATAGGGCCCCTTTAACATCAAAGATGAGAGCGATTGAAGTTGTATAATAACCGATATAAATCAGAGCAAAACCATAAAGAAATGTTGAATATAACCTGTGGTAAAATCCACACAATCTATTGTTTTCACACAAGGAAAAGGCCAAGTTGGTCTCACAACATAGTGAAATATCGTATTCAGGCAGGTCAATGAACTCTGGAGACAAAGAGCGCAGTGATGGAAAGTCATTAGACGCGGATACATTATGTACAGTACCTTACAGTAACTCCAGAGCACAGCCACTGTACTTTTCTGAGAATTGTAGACGGAGTTATTGGCGGTCAAATGTCCCGCTGTGTCTGTTGTTGTTGTTAAGGCATTATTAGGACACTGGGTCTCCCCCTGCCTGTGTATCCAAGGAAAGACTGCCCCTTTACTATTGTTTGTGTTTTCATTTTAAACCGTGTGAAAGAGAGAGAGATTGTGTGTGTGTGTGTGTGTGTGTGTGTGTGTGTGTGTGTGTGTGTGTGTGTGTGTGTGTGTGTGTGTGTGTGTGTGTGTGTGTGTGTGTGTGTGTGTGTGTGTGTGTGTGTGTGTGTGTGTGTGTGTGTGTGTGTGTGTGTGTGTGTGTGTGTGTGTGTGTGTGTGTGTGTGTGTGCCTCTGATGTTAATTGATACTGCAAGACCAAATACTCTTGGAAGTGTGAGTTACTGTGTGTGTGTGCGTCTAAGTGTGTGTTTCCTTCCTGATGGTGTGTGTATTATTCTGCAAGTGATACACTTGTTTCTCGGCCGTGTGCTTTTCCAGCGAGCTAATAATAGGAGTCTTTCATTACGGGTCCTTTCTGTGGCGAAGACGAAAGGGGGGGGGGGTAGAATCACAGCCCCTCCCTGCTCGGGCTGCCAAAAGAACACAGTGGTTTCCAAACTAAACTCTTTCTAGGAAACCCGGCTGCTTGAATGGGCCAGGGAGGCCATTTTAGGTCAAAAGCTGGGAATGCAGGGGGGGGGGCTACACATCCAGAAAGCTTGAGTAACATGACTGAGGAGGTCTTTGCTCTTTTTGGGGAGGAAATAACACGATAAGATACAAAGAGACTGTAACTTAAGGTAATGGACAGACATACAGAGTATAACATTAAGCAGATACAATGATAAACTAAATGATGTAACACTTAGTTAATATTCTATAAGTGACTCTTGTCAAAGAAAAAGAAGTTTGTCGAAAAAAAAGAAGGCCAGATGCAATTCATAGAAAAAAGGACAATTTGTTTATTCTGTCTCACGTGATGCAAATATAATATATAATACAAATAAAAAAAGGCCTCTCATTATTAAACCTCTATCTTTAGGGTGCATTCACACTCTGGTGCGCACCATAGTCTGTATGTATATAATATGTATATATATGTTCACACGGGCAAAACTCAAACGGACTATAAACTTTAAACACAAGTCATGTGCACGGAAATGCTGTTCAGCCATTGGGCAGACATTAAGGGGGTAAAAACGCAAATCCCGGCAATTTCTACCGGAGCCTCCGCCATGGAGCATCGGCACTTTCAGCAGGTTATTCTCATGCAGCTGTTAGTCTGGAGATCAACAGACACTAGCGGCCCGCGCATATGATTATATAATCAGACAACGTCCGTTAAAAAACATTATAACACATACAATGAGAGACGTTCTGCAGTCAGGAGGGCGTTTCCCCGGCGACAGGTGTTCTTACTTTTATGTAGCTGACGGAGAATTGTTACTTTACACGACACTGTCCAACACTTCATTCTGCTTCACTCTTTAACTAAACAACCGCGGATGTCTTGAAAGAATCTTTCGCTAAAGATTTTGAAGACATCCGCGTTCCTGTGGCACGTAAATACTGCGCTTCCTATGTTTTGGTGCGGACTGCGTTCACACCAACAATGAACCGCTCCAGAGTTCGCAAGCAAGCGCTCCGAGACCACCTATTTTAGCGGACCAGAGTCCGGTTGTTTAGTTCACTTCAGGGGTCTCGGACTGCGTTCACACCGACCCAAACGAACCGCACCACGCGGCTAAACGCACCAGGGTTTGATTCAACCGGACTATACAAGGCAGGTGTTAACGCGCACTAAAAGGCTGGTGTGAATGCACCCTAAACAAAATAGGCCGGCAGCTGCAAACAAATAAATGCAGATATATAATAACAGTATCACTAGCATCATTATAACATGTTATAATCAGCATTATAATAGGGCCAGGGCCAGCATGGGGAGAGACGCCCCCCCCCCCCCCCCCCCCAGCAACAAAACCAGACATCCCAGTGTGAGACAGACGTGACGGGTCAGTGAAGGAAGACCTTCCCACTTCTCTTTTATCCTTCTTCCCTCCCTTTTCAGAGAATTTAGCTTAGAGCCGCGCCCCAGAGGAGGGCGACCACTCCCACACTGTCTTTGTTTGCTTGTGTGGGTAATTTTTTTTTTTTTTCTCCCCCAACATAAAAGAGGGATATTGGTACTTTATACTTTAAGCTGTTAAGAGCACAGTTAATGAAGTCAATTCCTCTAGGTTTTCCTATAAAGAGGCGCTTTTCTGCTCGTGGGATGTTTCCTTTCCTGTAGTGTGTTTTAGGTTTTTGTAAATGTAAATGGTCTGCAAAGGCTAAAATCCCAAAGTCCCCCCCCTGCCTGAAACACCTCCATTAGCCTCCTTTGTTTACCTTCGTAACATAGTGACATCACTTTGTAACACTTGTGCTTCTATTGGCTAACACATTGTACGTGCTAGGCTAAGGGGCGGGACATCTCTAAGAGGTTGACCAATCACAACAGAGCCGGCCAGCTAACCAATCAGAGCAGACTGGGCTCTGGTTTCAGACAGAGGGTGAAAAGAGGTGCTGCAGCACAGACAGTATGAGAAAAATAAAGAGCTTTTTGAACATTAAAGCATGGAGACATGTGGAGACACTACATACTGATATACACCTGAACATCAGCAGGAGAGGACTCTTTAAAGTAGAGACACTACATACTGATATACACCTGAACATCAGCAGGAGAGGACTCTTTAAAGTAGAGACACTACATACTGATATACACCTGAACACCAGCAGGAGAGGACTCTTTAAAGTAGAGACACTACATACTGATATACACCTGAACATCAGCAGGAGAGGACTCTTTAAAGTAGAGACACTACATACTGATATACACCTGAACATCAGCAGGAGAGGACTCTTTAAAGTAGAGACACTACATACTGATATACACCTGAACATCAGCAGGAGAGGACTCTTTAAAGTAGAGACACTACATACTGATATACACCTGAACACCAGCAGGAGAGGACTCTTTAAAGTAGAGACACTACATACTGATATACACCTGAACATCAGCAGGAGAGGACTCTTTAAAGTAGAGACACTACATACTGATATACACCTGAACATCAG